>NC_072774.1:4964500-5264500 GCF_022539595.1 Amphiprion ocellaris | reverse complement strand
TGTAGAAGTAAAAATAAGACCAAAGGGATGTAGATGACACAGCAAGAGGGGATTCGAGGGTCCAGATATTCAAGCTCTCTTCTGGCAACATCTGTGAGGAAGTCTGAGAGTCCCATCATCTTCCTCTTCTCTGATGGAGGAAAGAGTGTCACTATGAGCTGAGCACATAAAGGTTACAGGGTTAATAACTTCAACAGTCACTTCACTGCACTCACTCTCATCAATAGCAGGATCCACGTTGGGTTTGATGGTGAAGCGGTTCTCTGCTAAACTGGTTTCAAAATCCACCTCAAACCAGAGATATTGTTTCATTAATCCTTAACACAATTATTACAAGCACGGTTTTACACAAAGGACTGCCAAACAAAAGACAGATAATCTCAATGAATGTTTACATTTAAGTCCTAAATTATTCATAGTCGTGCCAAATGTTGACATAACAGTAAAAAAACATTCACCAATAGGTTTCTTCTGAATGGAAATTTCAAAAATAAGTGACAAAATATAGTAAGACATTGTGGTAGAGACTAATTAATGTTAACTTCTAACAATTTCTATGTTTTGTTACATTTTTGCAAAAAATCCCATGTTCAATATTCAATTAACTTCTCATTACCCTTGATATTTTCAGTTTTTTTTTTTTTTTTATAGAAATGCAGCTTGTATACCATTTCCACTGGTATTGGTAAATTCTACCATGTTCTAGGGTGTTCTAATCCCCTATAAACTGAGAACAGATGATGCAGTAGTTCTCTAGTCAGTTACTAGTCAAGACTGAAAATAAGACGCCTCGTGAGGACCTCCAGTTGCACATTGTTGCTGCTCACAAGACGTTCAACATCGATAAAGGGATATTCAAGTGTTTTCAAGGTCCAGTGTCCACAGTTTGAGGCATCATGAAAAAGTCCAAGGAGTTCCACACTGTGAAACATGTCAAAGGGCTGCTAGGAAGACAGATGTGAGCCCTGCACTGGAAGAATGGTAGAGGACAAGAAGAATCCAAGGATCAGCACCAAGAGCATCCTGATGAATGTGAGCAGTTCTGGTAGCAACATGTCCATTAGACACTCCATCAGACCAAGAACAAGGCTGGTCTCCATGGATCAGACCAAGGAGGACTCCACTTCTCCAAGACAGACACACTAAAGCTCAGCTGGACCTGCAGCACTTCTCTACTCACTTACTGCTCAGTTACAAGTCATGTCTGAAGGAAACGGCATCATGAGAAAAGAGGAAACATGGAGATTGTGGAGGAGAACATCAGGAAGTCTGCAGAAAAACTGCTCCTTGGGCAGCATTGGAGCTTCCAACAAGACAATGATGTGAAACATGGAGCCGACGTGGTGAAGAAGTGATGAAGAGAAAACAATGAGAAGATGTTGGAGCGTCCCAGCCAGAGTCCAGACCTGAATCCATCCAGAATGTGTGGAGGAAGTGAAGAGCAGAGTGATGGAGAGGAAGCCTTCAAAGAGCTGGAGATGGACACTTGGAGGAACTAAATCCCAGTGGAGACCTGCAGAAACACTGTTAGACACTAGAACTACTGATGTGGAGGAAAAGAAAGACTTTGACACTGATTACTCATTTTGGCATTTTTAGCAAAAATGAAAAAAAAACAACAACATAGAAATTGTTAAAATGTATGCGTCACATCTCTAGACATTGTCTTACTGCCTTTTGTCACTTGTTAATGCCTGGTTTCTTTCCAGGCAGAAGAAACCTACTAGTGTAAAAAACGTAACTTTGAATCAAAGTTTGGCACGGGTATGAATAATCTGGTGGCTAATTGTATATATTATGTGTAGTTTTTTTGGGGACACAAATCACCACTCGGCTGATGAGGGAGGCGATGTAGTGCAGGTCATCGGAGAACCCTTCACTGATATCACGAAACAGCTGAATGGACTGAGGCAGATGTCGCACTGTGTCCCTGATACACACTGCGCTGTACACCGTCTGACAAACACATTTTGTCAACATTCAATAGAATGCGCCACACGGAAGGAAAATGTTCGTATAGTAACACCGTGCTGCAGTTTCAACCTTGTAGATGCTCTGCCAGTCAGTCGCTTTGGTGTTAGACAGCGACATCCGGCGTAGAAGAGTCTAGCAAACACAGACATGTAAACTGACCTGAGGTGGAGGAGACAACATGAGGTAATGGAAAAATGAAAGTAATGGGTCCACTTGTTACCGGTATGTTCCTGATGTTGCGTAACGAGGACTGCAGGGTGGTCAGGACTTCCGAATTACGAGGCGACGTGAAGAAACGAATCACTTCTTGTCTCCGGTGTAACACTGCCAGGTCCTGTGTCGGCCGCAAAAACCACAAACTGACAAAAGAGACACAATTACAGGACTTCTATAAAACAAATACTACAGTGATATGATAGTTTTACATCAATATGCATTATTACTTTTAGTATAATGCAGATTTAAACCACAATACAATAATTTCCAAGAAAAGATGAATAATTATATTGGAAAAACTGAGACATTCATCTTGGTGCCTTTAGAGCTGTTAAACTATTTTGACTAACAATAAGTTTGAGTCACTTTATAAGAAAAAAGCCACATTTCTGGGATTGCAGCTTCTTAAATGAGAATATTTTTGGGTTTCTTTCCATCCTCTATAACAGTAAATGGACTAACTTTGGAGAAAAAACAAGACATTTGTCATCTTGGGATTTGGGAAACACTGATCAACATTTTTACCATTTTCTGACATTTAATAGACCAAATAATAATCAGTTAATTGAGAAAATAATCTACAGATTAATCACAAGTGGAAATAATTGCTAGTTGGAGTGCCAGTTTTCATAGATGCAAGTAGCAGTGTGCAAACTTTTCCAGTGACAAACAAAAGAAAAACTCTAGCTATTTAGTTTTTGTTGCTTTGGTAAAGTTTGTTTCTTATGCTCCAAGATATTGCAGCAATAAATACTTCTATACCTCTATAAAGTTAGTTGTTTTACATGATGGCTTTAACCAGATGATTATACATCACATTGGTGTCTTTAATGTGATATTGGACCACTTTTGGATGTTATATAACCAAAAGCAGTGGTGGTGATTTGTGGCATTACTAGTAGTATCTGACATCAATTCCCTATACTGACTCTATACATTTTGCACATTGGTTTAGTTCTACTGGATCCTGTTGAAGGGAAGCCTGAAATTCTCTTAGGCCCCTTATTTAGTTTTATTTTGTGTAACCAGAATGAGAGTTGTTACGCACCGCAGAAGCTTGGAGCCAAACTTGCACCTGCAGCGGTTCAGTATCCCTGCAATGCACAAAAAGAACAAGTATTCATGTAAACACCGATAGATCACAAAGGGTTGTAATATCCTGAAGTGCTGCGTACCATAAAGACTGAGGCCTTCCTTTTCCCCTGACTGCAGCTTGTACACTGATGGATGGAGTTCTGATTTGAAGATCTGTAGCACACTGGAAAAAACCCTAAACCCTTTTAACATGTCCTATGAGTGTTCTTTTACAAGCATAACTTGATCTAAAATGTTCCAAACAGCAGCATTCTCTGTGTAATTGTTGCAACAAAGTACAATAAATAAGACATTTCAGCGATAGCGATTTAGGGACATGTTTGACTAAGCATGCTTACCTGTAGGTGTCTCGGTCAATGCACACCACACCTTTACTATGTTGGGAGGAAACAATGCAAATTTCAAAAACTTTTCATTCATGAAAACTTCTGAATGACACGACGCAGGTTTGGTTTGCAGGCAGAGAGACCGTAGATATACTATGAAAATAAAGTGCCACAGATTCATGTCACTGCCGTTAAAAAACTGTGTAGTTAAACACAGAGGAGCAAGAAATCCCTCGTCATTGTCTTTAAAGGTCCTCATTATTGAAAATGTGTAATCACAGCCCCATGTATGTGTGTATGCGTGTGTGTGTGCATGTACAAATACAATCTCACAGTGTGTAGGCGTGAAACTGCAGGATCGGAACTCCAACACTGCTGTCTTCCAGCTCCACTCCCACTCTCCTCCTGTCCAGACATTTCAGCAGAGCGCCCACTGCCCTCAGCTAACCAAACACACACAGATAAAAAATATAAAAACCCCAGAAAATGATGGACAGTTCGTGATCAGCTCTGGCTGAACCACTGACTGATGGATGGGATGATACGCAGACAGCTTTCTCACCATCAGGGGCGAGTCAAAGGAGATGCAGGAGGAGAGGTAGGACATTCTGTCTCTGTCTGAAATGCAGGAAGGCAGGAAAGGCAGATTGGCAGAGAGCAGCCTCTGCTTTCCGACCTCCAAACCTGCAAAATTGGAGCAAGATTGTGGAAAATCATGCAATTTCCGGGGCAAAAATTCTGTCTAGCAAGTGACCAAGAGATGATAATTATGCTTGGGCATCTGTTTACCAAAGTCAACATAAGGATAAGTGACCACCTCTGGTTTGTAGTGTGGGTTTTGACCTGGAATACAACAGAGAGGACTGGTTTCACGATAATTCACTAGATTCAGAAAACTGTATTTGTCCCCAGGGGGCAATTAAAAAGGCACGTAGAGCAGGCAGTGCAACAGTGACGTAGTACAGTAATACAGTCACTCTCCCTCCTCATCGCAGCGGCTACAGCCTCAGACATTCCTTATCTCATTTCATTCCTGACCCAGAAACCACATGTTCTATAACACATATAAACAAAACTTAGACCCAGTTTTCTGCTTTCCCTTCTCCTTGTTAGGATGTTTTATGTCTCCTAGAGCTCACCAAGTTCCTGCAGGTACCGAGTCATGCAGCGCTCCTGCTTTGCACTGGTGATGATTACGTGAGGACTGACCTCCTGAATGACTGAAGAACAGGAAAAAGCAAGATGTTTATTCACAGAAAATACCTTAAATTAGTATTTAACCCATTCAATACTTAAAAAGCCATCAATTAAAGTCTGTCCAAAGATGATACTGATATTGTACTGTTTACCTCTGGTCAGCAAGTGGAGCTCATGGTTATCAGGAGTGTCCACCATGTAGTGCAGAGATGAGTCTGCACTGTCGTAGAAGCAGAGGCCCACCTGCCCATGCTGAACCACAACACTCAGTAAAACCTGGAAATGTATACTCATGTAAAAACAGTAGTCTGAAATATCTATCACTTTGCTGGTGACCATCTGAGCTTACTGCAGGCGAGTCTTCCTCCTCTTCTTCATCACCATTCAAGCCAGGGGGACCAAAACCCATCCCTCCACCTCTCAGATCTTCCAGAGCTGCAGCCATGAAGAGTTGATTCAGTGAAGGACCAGTTGTGTTTCTGGTGACCTGCTGAATATAAGTCAAATTTTCACAATTTTGTATCTTTGTTTTTGGTCTTCTAAGGGAAATATCGGACTGTTTAACTACTAAATGCTCCACTTTGTTTACCATTTAGGCCCTGAACATCTCTGGCCTGCTGTTTAGTGCTAAGCAGGTCAAATTTTGTGGGTTTTCAGAGCTCCTTCTATGAAAACAGCTGCTGTAACAGCTGTTCTGTCACATTCTGATTCTTTCTTGTTAAAGCTGTATTGCCCAGTTTATATACATCCACAGCTGCTTTTATCTGGGTCATAACAGTCATAATGAGCAAATCCACATCATTTTATGTTGGCAGTGATAACATAAGTGTGTCTTAAACCAAAAACTGTGACCAATCAAATGTTTGCATTTAATTGGAAAGGACATTAATATTAAAGGCAATACTGTATTGCATTGTTGTATTGTTTCTAACGTTTTGGCTGTACTGAATGTGTTTTGTTTGTCTAATATCCTTGTTTAGACTGCAATTAACAAGCTTTACAAGTGGGTTTTATGAACAAAACAAAGAATTAACCTATTTTGGATCAGTCATGGGGGCTAAAATCCTTACAATATAATTCTCATGAATGAATTCAAGTCATTTTAACCCTTAGATGCACGAGTGATTGGACCCTACACGCTTCCATAAGTGGGTCAAAAATGATCTGTATAAGGATCAATGTGTTTTTATGTCATTTTGAATAAGAATAATCATTTTTATTATTGTTTGTACTATATTTTGGTGCACACTAAAATGATTTCATGTTTAAAATATGGTTATTTTTCACTTTATAACAGATTTTGAACATTTTGAAAAACTGAAAAAGAAGATTACACAGAACAGCAACAGAATAATGTCAACATGCATTTTGTTGACATGTTTCCACTCTTTTCCTCCATCTGCTGCTTCTCTCTGTCCCTCCAAGTTTGTGTACTTTATCACCTCTCGCATGATATTATCAGTGATAAAGAGCTCGTTTTAGTGGGATGGTGGTGACAAGGCCCGATGCAGGCCCTGACCGACTTCTCAGGATACTGTGGCTTGGTGTTGCTGTTTTGCTCTGGGTGACAGATAACTTGCTTCAGTAAGAGTCCTAACGGATCATTCTGATAACATGGTTTGGACTTCACTCTCCTCTTCAGAGGACTCATCAGAGGAATCTTCTTTCTAGCTATCTAGTGTTAGCTAACGATAAAGTAGGGTAATTTGATGATACATAATAATAACACACTCTTTGACACAAGAGATATGAATGTGCAAGTATGTTGAAAAATATCAATTTGATGACAGATTTTGTCTGAGGTGAAAAATGTAGATAATACTTACATGTATCAGGTCTTGTATAAAATAATCTTTCTGACAGGTGACACTTCTGACATAGTGTATGTGGTCCACAGTAAATCTATTCTTGACAGCCACAACTGATAAGAATCACAGGTTTCCGTTAAATTCTAGGGGAAATGCATGCGGGTCATTTTGACCCACTTATGGAAGCTTGGGGTAGTAATATAAATATAATTCCTTAAAAAGTATAAAAGGTAACTTAAAAATTTAAATGGAATGATATCAAAAACATGTTTTTTGAGGAATGCCTGGAATACGAAATGATAACTTTTCATTTCAAAGATATTGCAAGAAAACGACCTCACCAAGTCATTTTAAACTCACTTATACATCTAAGGGTTAATGCATCAATAACATTTCAGTTACAGTGAAGAAGCTGCAATTACCTTTTAAGTAAAACTGCTTTGAAATTAGTTATTGAATTTCCCTTCGGGGATTAATAAAGTTATCGTATTGTATGGTATTGTATTGTATTGTATTGTATTGTTAACGGAGCTGTGGCTAAAATAGCAAAGTCGCAGCTAAATTTAGCAGACACTCGCTAAAAAACAGCCGAATGTTAAACTGGCACTTCCCAGAAGGTTTGCTACAAAACGCCTCACACTGTCTCCGAATTAAAATTAAAACGTGAGGACAAAAATATCAATACCACGATAGTTCTCTCTGCTCGAGTCCTCCTACCATTAGCCCGCTAGCTAGCTTGCGAACTAGCTAATGTTAGCAAAACCGATATAAGCTAGCTCCGTTTAGCCAAAAATAACAATTTCGTACCTTTTAAACGTACATTAGGCAGCATATACTCACGGGGCCTTTTTATAGCAACAGCAAGAAGTCTCAAATATATGTATACAATACATATATTTGGTAAAGTCAGACTTACAACAGAAAGAAGGCGGATAAAAATGTTTTAGCTTTAGCTCGCGTTCCAGAAACTGACCTTCAACCTTCTGTTGTCATGGCAACGACGAAAGCCTTTTAAAAATCTCTTTCAGCAAAAACTTTGAAAAGATTCAGAAAAATAATTAAATTTGAGATTTTACTTTAAATAGTCGAATAAAACTAGCAAGACCATACTATAATTACATTAAAATTAAAATAATTATAAGTAAAAACATTGAAAAAATCGACTTAAAAGAATAGAAACGTGCACTTTGTAGAGTACAGTCAAATTTTTTTCTCAAGAATATGAATGCAATCTGTATTCAAGACAGGACTTCACTCAAGAGAGCAGATAATACTAATAATTTATTTTTATGGCACATTTAAAAAACAGAGTTACAAGTTGCTGTACAAAAAAGAAGAGCAGCAATAAAACATTAGAAAAGACATAAAATATTACACAATTTCCAGTCTGTACAGATGGTATTTAAAAAGCTCTCCAGACTGACTGAGCTGTTCTGCAGGAAGCAGGAGTGTGAGACATCAGTCACAACATTAAACATTGATTGCCTCATTACGATGCAGTGTTCTGCTGAGAAATCTCAGTCCTGGCGCTCATGTGGATGCTACTTTGACAGGTATTATCCACCTAAACATTATTACACATCCTCCTAACGGCAGCAGACTCCCTCAGCAGGACAATACATCCATGACACTGCAAAAATGCCACAGGAAAGGTAAAAAGAACATAGATCCAGCTACCAAACTCCCCAGATCCGGTTGGTGGTTCTCATGTTGCGGTGTAGATGTTTCTGGAGGCTTAATGTTCTTTGGGATCCTCAAATCAATATCTTCACACCAGTAACTTTCTCCTCTTTATTGAATGTGAGTCTCCGGCACCACACGACGCTACTAAATGATCCTCATGGACTGTGAGCGGATAGAAAAACTGCAAAATGACTTTAATAATGACTTGAATTTAAACTGGAGATGTTTCAGTGGCGCAAAACCATCCAGTTAATGAACTTCAAAATATCATCAAAGGACTGCAAATATAAAATCTGTGATAAATACGACGAACAGTACATACACTTGGATATAATCTCACATGTATTTACATTTGTGTCATATAAAATGAAGTGCATTGTAAGTCCTTGTTTCAATGCGCAATTATTGACAAAAGCATCCTTATGTTGTGAGTTTGTGTATAAAACTAATGACTAATCAGCAGGTAGTGCTGGAGAGCTGGAGGTAAAGGCAATTTGTCCATTTGATTCTGCCTTTGCTGCCCTAAAAACTGTCGAATTGAGAGTCCACATAAAGCCATGAGGGCTGGAGGGTCACCTGAGGACACAAAAGAAACAAACATTTTTAGTTTTACAGTGTGTTTCATCATTTTATGAAGCCTCTTTCACACTGACAGCATCTAAACATATCTGAATAAACTCCTGCTGACTTTTCAATAAAAGTTGTGACAGCTACGTTGCTAATCTTGTGACATTTCAGCACAATTTGCACACTTTGAGCTGTCTGAGGCGATTTGTTGAAGACTTTTTCCACATATCAGCACCAATAGAAGGATAAAGTTCACTGGTAAAAATCACAAAACATCTCTTTCATGTATTATAAACTGAAATATCCATAAAAATATAACTCTCTGAACCTCAAAATCTACCGACCAGTTTGAAAGGAATGTTATCTTTAAAGAATTGCAAAATTCACAGCTTTTATCAGAGCCAGAAACTTTAATTAACTAGAATTTCTTTCTTTTATTTTTATTTTTTATAGAATCTGTTTTGTGTAAATCATTTATTTCTTGCATTTTTTTAAATGACACACATAGAATAAAGTGAGTTTGATGAAAGATCACAATTTTAAGCTTAAATTTGTCTAATTTTCCAGACAGAACTGCACATTACAGAAAAGTAGTTCAAGGACCGCTGGAAGTTGAAACTCTGATGAATTTTTCTGACTTTACAGTCTCTGGCTCTGATAAATGGTGTAATTTGGGCGATTTTTTCCAAGTAATTTGCCTTTCATACCCACAGGCAGGTTTAGGGGTTTTAGAGAGATAAGATATGATAAGATAAGAAAACTATATTAATCCAAAAGGAAATTCTTTTGCCAGATATTACTCAGAAAATACAGAATGATATCATGTAAGAGTAGAAAAGCTATAAGACATAAGTATGATGCACTACAGAAGATAAAATAAGTGAGACAATAGGCTAGAATGGAAAAGCAAGCAGTAATGCTGGCAATAATGCTGTGGTATTAAATAATATAAGCCATGAAGTGAGATATTACTGATGTGAATATCAGTGTTTTTCTACTTAGGAACAAATCTGTGCAATATTCTCTACACGTTTTTCTTCTCATGAAGGAATCTGTGCAACATAATTATTCTGCCAAGCAACGTGGCGGAGTTATGCAACGATTGGCGTACGTTTGTCTGTCTGTCTGTCTGTCTGTCTGTCTGTCTGTCTGTCTGTCTGTCTGTCTGTCTGTCTGTCTGTCTGTCTGTCTGTTAGCAACATTACTTTGAAACGGACTAACAGATTTGGATGAAATTTTCAGGGAAGGTCAGAAATGACACAAGGACCAAGTGATTAGATTTTTGCAGTGATGCAGCTTATAGTCTGGATCCACGGATTTGTTAAAGATTTCTGTATCATTGCGAGTTAGCTGCATGGCGTCACTGTAACCATGACAACGAGTGAACACTACGTGAGCTGCCTGCTGATGATCACATGATTGTGATCCTACTACAAATCAACCCCTGCGGACTTATCAGGACTTACCTGTCAGAAATGATACAACGACTGAACAGCCTTGGTGGAGTACTGCGCTCTCTGAGTGCTTTTCTTGTTGATATGTGTAACTGTTATTTTCACATTTAGTGGAATTTGGACAATCTGAACTAGTTCTTAAGTATATTTATTTATTTCTTTTCTCTACTGATATTTCCTGAATGTCTGCTTTGCTGCTGTAACAGCACAAATTTCCTCACTGTGGGATTAACAAATGCTTATCATATAGAAATCTAAATATTGCGCCAGAAACCTAAATTATTGGACTTTACATTGACTTAACATCAAACTGATTTGTCACTTTAACAGATTTATAAAGCAGTGATGTCACACATTTATGTGAAACTACTAATACTTACGTGTCGTCCCGTTCAGGTATCGTAGTCGGATGCTGGCTCCTCCCCTCACGCTGCTCACCGCTGGGTAAAGCTCCGCCCCTCGAGGAAGCTCCTGAAAAGCAATGCCGAGGAAGCTACCGTCCACGACGAAGCCCAGCGTCCCGGCGTCGGCGTCCAGGACCAGCAGGACTCGCTCTGGGATGAGGAGAGGAGTTTCTGTTTCCTTTAGGGACGACTGTGAACTGGAATCCCGCCTCCTGTTTCCGGGGTAACGCCCCAGCGTCTGCCCGCCGTGCCACAGCTGATTGGTCTTCAGCTCCCAGCCCCAGGACTGCGAGTCTCCGCCCACCAGGACGTTGTACCCTGACGCCTGCAGGGGGCAGTCTTTCCTGGACAGCCCCAGGACGGCGTGGCTTCCTCTGTGCTCGGGGCTCCAGACCACCTCCCAGATGTGAAGACCGCTCCTCACACCCGCCTCCGCCCTCACGCCGTCGCTGCTCAGCTCGGCGGGCGAGCGGGTCACTTCCTGTCCGCAGGGCGACAGCAGGAAGTGAGGGGAACGGTGGGCGGAGCTCCAGAGCGAGCGGGCGTCTCCCATGGGAACCGGACGGGAGTTCAGGGTGACGGCAAGGCGAGAGGACGGCGGGACGGCGAGGGGAGGGAAGGCTGACGGGGAGGATGGAGGGCTGTCGGCTGCTGTGACGTACAAATACAATGAATGTAGGAGACCCATCGTACAAACAGCAGGTTCTAAAGAGAAAACAACAAAACACTGGTTTATACTCTGAAAAACAACAAGAAGTTTGACTTTCTAATGAATTGTACAAACGTAAGTCAGCAGCTTATTTATGGTAAAAGAACCTAAAGTAACGGAACCTAATCTAGTTGGACAGATGATACCTGGAAACAGCATCATACAGTAATAAATCAATATTCAACTAATCAAGATTAAACTAATGATCAGTTGCTTGAGATCAGTTAATGATCAGTTCCAATATCGGTATTGTTGTTTGTCTTGTAAAGGATTGCCAATACAATAAATGAATTTTAAAATACTTAGCCTCCATTTGTCTCCCAGTCAACACCGAAGAAAATTTTAAACGTCACAAGTGAAGATATTTTAAATAAGATTGTGATGAGAGTTTCTTTTATTCCACATTTTGACAACATTTACAATTTCGCTACAAATGTACATCAATTCTAAATATTGGTTGACATGTAAATTTTACTAGATATTATCTGCATTATAACAGAAACAGAGAAAATCTCTAAAACAAGTTGAAAAATTATGTGCTGTTTCTCAAGCCAACATTTTTTTTTCAAATAACTGCAAATATTTGTAAGACAGTTTGCTTATATAAACACAATAAAACAGTGCGATTGTATGGGCAAACATTGTAATTAATGAAAATTTTCCATTTACAATTTTGGATGTTGACATTATTTACAGTTTTAGTTATTTTATGATTCATATTTAAATTACTACTACTAATTTCTATTCTGTGATTTTCCTAAATAATTATGTAATTTAACAAAATACTAAATGTTAAACAAGTTAGAAACAGAGCTTTGATTTTTTTTTTTTTTTTTTTTACAATTTTTCAGTCCTCAATGAGAATATTTTTTCTTTCAAGTAACAGCAAATATCTATAAAATAAAAATATGTTTAGCAGATTTAAATATAGAAAAAAACACAATTTTATGGTCAAACGTAAAACAACAAATCATCATTTACAAAAATACAGATTTTTGGATGTTGACGTTATTTACAGTTTTAGTCGATATTTTTTATCTTTAATTTTTTTTCATTCAAATTATTACTTTTTTCTGTGGATTTCCTAGATAATTCTCTAAATAATTTAACAAAATAGAATATGTAAAACAATTAGAAACAGAACTTTAGCATAAAGTCTTATGCAAAACAATTTAAGAAACATTATTATTCTGAGTAAATGACCAACTGAGTATTGATCCTGCAGAGATTCACTGAAAACAGGAAGGAGCAACTTCTAGCTAGTTCCACCTGCTGCAGTCAGTAAATAAATATGATAAATAAATAAAACCTTACCAGCTGCTGTGTTTTTCCCTCTGCTGCCTCTCTACGGACTTTCCTCTCAGCCTCTGGTTCTGGTTATAAGCGGCTCTTATCGGCTCCGTCTTATCGCTGCTCGGTGGCCGCTCCGGTGTTTTTGGCTCGGGGACGACCTCCGGACCGGGAACAGCACAGTCCATCACCGCCGTGTGACGCCATCAGAGAACGCCAGACAAGGACGACACGCCGGTGACGTGTTGGTGACGGGACCAGACATCACTAAACCCGCATCTTTCTGTCTGAATCCGGCTTTAATTTCCCCTCCGGCGGGTCCGTGCTGCTCACCGGGTCCGGTAGTGGAGATACACATAAACAGCGAAGCACAGGAAGAGGATCAAACTCGGGCTTTTGTATAATAAGAAGAGAAAAATGCAGTAAAACCCGAAGCGGCTCATTATTGCACAGGGCGCATGCGCAGTAGGAGCAGAAGGCGCTACATTTCAAAACCCTGAGCGATGTCTGACAGGCAAACTAGTTTTTTTTTTTCATCTTTAATCATCAAACTCACAATAATAAAACTTTATCATTTTAAATATACATTAATAAATTAAATATTTTTATTTGACCAGTAAGTTTCTTTTGGATATAAATGACAAACAAGTGACAAAACAAATTAAAAAAAACAAACATTTTTACGAAAGATTTTAATGATACATTACGACTATTTCTATTTCTGTATTTACTAAAATGTAAAATTTGCAGTTAAGCCACATATTTCTTCTTAGCAATGCCAATTTTTGTTTTAAAGTGTATTTTTAATTGTCCTATAAGCATCTCCTTGTAGGTAGGTGACAAAGAAATTGTGTTAATAATGGATTTTTAATCATTTCTATGTGTTCTCTAAATTTATTTTTTTGTGTTTTTTTACTTTAGAAAGTTAAGCCCAAAATTATTAATATCCATGGCAAGTTTTGATTTACAGTGAATTTTTAAAAATATTCTTCTGTTATTGGAAGTGACATAAACAAGTAAGAAAAGACCATACGTCATTGTCCTTATTTTTATTGATTTCTTTACATTTTTACTGTATATGTCACACCCATATTTATCCATAAACCTGTATTTGACTCATGTAAAACTATTTTTATTTCACTATTGGGTTTCCTGTCTATAAATGACAAGTGACAAAAGTCATATTGGAGGCATTAATAGTTCATTTTTAACAGTTTCTACATGTTTTTGAACTCTAAACGTTACTCTTCACTTTTTAGTTTATACAGTAAAGCTCACAATTATTCATATCCATGTCAACTTTTGATTTATAGGGAATTTTAAAAGTTTCTCCTGGCTAGAAGTGACAAAAACAAGAGACAAAGGGCCATCAGACATTGTCTTTTTCTGTTTTTTGTTTGTTTTGTTCTTAAGCGGTGTCCAAAAATCATCCATACCCCATTTATAGCCTTCAGCGATCCTGTGAGCAGCCACTGGGCCTCGCTGAGCTCTTTAGCTTTCAGTTGACCAGTAAACTGACTCCAGAACTGCTGCATCAGCTGTCCTCAGTGTGTCAGAACATCTTGAACGTGGTAGAAAGTACGAGGACTGTCTGTGCAGACGCTCACATGTCATGCAGGTTGTGAGAACAAACTAAAATAAAACTTGCACTAAAAAGGTGAAGAAACTCCTGGCAGTGGAGCAAACAGAGGACAACTGCTGATCCAGGATACTGGAAAAAGAAGATGAACTGATGCATAAATGGACTCTGAGCATTCAGAATCCTAAAAAATACACTTAAATTAAACATATTTTTATTTTACCAATAGGTTTCCTGGCAGTAAATTATCTAAACAAGTGACAAGACAATGAGACAACGTGTTGGAGATATTAATGACAAATATTTGACAAATAATGCAACGTATATGAGTATTCATATCCTTCAATTTGTTGCCAACTGCAGCATCAATTGCTCCAGTTTATGTTGTTGTTTTGAACAGTAATTTTGACAGATTTTAGCATTAATAAACTGATAAAGTCTCTCTCATGGCTGCAGTGAATCCACGGGTGAAGGAATGCGTTTCTCTGTGTGAACCACCAGGGGGCGTAGTCCGTAAATTATATGGCTTGAAGGCAGCAAACTCAGCTGTGTAAAAATAAGGTATTATATTTGTCTCAAAACCAAACTGCACTTCAAAATTATCCAAAGCAAGAGTGAATCTGCTTGTGCTGAGTGTTTATGTATCGATGCAAGTCCTCAGAAAGTTGGTCAGCCACGAGAAATACGAGCTCACGTCTTTCAAAGTCTCTTGTTTCCTGACAAAGAAGTTCACTAAAAAGCCCAAAGTTTGAACAGTTTATTATTATTAATATTTATTTTTTATTAGAATTACTGTAATTAATGATAGTGATAGTAAAACCTAATAAAAATAACAGGCATTATTATTTTTACTATTATTATGATTATTATTGTTATTATTATTTTAGAAGTTAAGTTTGGATGAATGGATGGATCAATTTAAGTTTAATTTAATTTTACTTAATTTTATTCTGTTTTATGTAGTTGAACTTAATTTTTAAAAATTAAATATTTACCTGTATTTATTTTTATTGCATTTATATGTTTCCATTCATTTATTTATCATATTTTTTAAAAGTTACTACTACTACTACTACTACTATTTAATTTATATATGTATGGCTCTACTATTGGAAGGCGACTGAACTGTTTGGTTGGTAAAGTGATGAGACAACTAGATACGAGTACTCCACAGGGTAAAGATGAGTTGAGGAAGAAACAAAGAGCTGACCCTAGTATCAGGGAAGCCATTGAACAAATGGAGTCAGGAATGAGCCCATCCCCTACTGTCAGAGCTGAACTGCCAGAACTTCCTCTTTTACTCAGAGAGTGGAATCGCTTGATCCTAAAAAATAGTATTTTGTACAGGAAACGACAAGAAGGAACAAGTACCACCCTTTAAATGTTATTGCCAGTAGAACTGAGAGCTTTGGCATTGCACAGTCTCCATGATGACATGAGACATATGGGAGTTGAACTGGACCTTGTAAGACAGGGGTGGGCAATTAATTTTCATACGGGGCCACATGAGAAACTTTGACAGTTGTTAAGGGCCGGACCAGTACACGTAAAAGCTCTGCTCAATATATATCTCAATAAAAACAGTACATGAAACAATACAATGATACAATGAAAATGTGGAACACAGAGCACAACTATTTAATGAAAGATCTTGTTTTTTCATTCAAACTACGATTGCTGCCTATTGAGTTGTAGATATTTACTATCATAAAGACATACTTAAAATGTGAAACTGATGTTCCAAGTGCTTTAATTACTTTTCAGCAGTCACTGTTTTTACAAACGAAGTAAGTAAGCCATCACTCAGAACTTATTCTACAACAATGTGACCATCAGCTGGCAGAGATTTGAAACTTGCCTTATCATGTCAGTTTTTGTTCATCATGAACGCTATGAGGTAACTGCTACAGCTTATCTGGACTAACAGCTGCTGGATGTACACTAATATTGCAAACATCTTGTACCATTATAGTGTTGTCAGTTTTGTCTAAATTTACATTAAGATGACTGTGAAGCATAAAGAAAGACAACAGCTCCCCACTACACTTAGAGCAATGTTCAATATATCTCAATAAAAACAGTAAATTACACAACACAATGATGTACAATGCCCAACTCTCGAATCTCTGCTCTCAGATCCCAAACTCGTTTAAGCACCTTGTCCAGGCTGATCCATCTGACAGCTGTCTGGTAACCAAGGTCACCATGTTCACTATCATCTCCTCCAAAAAGACAACAAACTGTCTGTAATTCAATGCTCTTGCCCTGATGAAGTTAACTACTTTAGCTACAACATCAGCCACGTGGTTGATTTTTAGCACTGACTTACACAGCACCTCCTGATGTATAATACAATGCAAAAATATCAGTTTCTGTTCTGGGTTTATTTCAGTCACTTTATCTTGCATCCGTTTCAAAAGTCCAACATTTTTCCCTGTCAGATTTGGACAGCCATCAGTTGTAACACCAACCAAATTCTCCCATTTTAGCCCCAGTTTGTTCATGCGTGTATTTACCTCAGTGAACCGTCGTGGTTCCCTTCATTGGCTGCACAGCTGCCAGCTCCTCCGTCATCTCAAAGGTTTTTGTTAGTCCACGTACAAAGATGAGTAACTGGGCTGTGTCACGGACATCACAGCTCTCGTCCAGAGCCAAGGAGAAAACGTCAAAATTGTCCACTTTGTTGTGCAGCTGAAGCTCCAGATTCTCGGCGATGCTCTCCGCCCGCCTCGTTACGGTTCGCCTCCAAAGGGCCACATTAACGAACGCTCCTTTCTTCTCCGGGCATATAAACGCTGCAGAGTCCACCAGACATTCTTTTATAAACTCTCCATCAGAGAATGGTTTACTGTTTTTGGCGATTTTGTAGGATATTAGAAAACTCGTCTTGACTGCTGCATCCTTTGATGTGAGCTTTGGTAAAACAAAGTCATTGCTGCTTTAGCAGTTTAGCTAGCAAACCTTCAGATATCCTCCCCGCTCTGCATCAAATGTTCGTACTTCTCCGCCATGTTTGGTCTCGTAATGTTGATTGAGATTATAATCCTTGAGCACCGCGATCTGTTAGCCACAAACTAGGCCACAACTTTACCTCTGATTTCAGTGAAGAAATACTTGGAAGTCCATGTCTTGTTAAAAACTCTGCATTCGGAATCCATCTTTCTTTCCTTGCCATTAGCTAACATCTTTCCGGGTTGAAGCTGACCAACAAACCAATCAGCGCATAAACCTTTTGCTAAGTACGGAAAGCACGAGCGAAAAAACGTTAACTTGGCAGATCTTTCAAAATAAAAGCAGTGCGGACGTATTGCTTGCATGTATTGTGATGATATATATTTGCATTGACTTTTAATATTTTCCAATGAACTCATATGGGCCAGTCAGGGTCGTCCGGCGGGCCGGATGTGGCCCGCGGGCCGTAGGATGCCCAGGTGTGGTGTAGATCATGGCTGTCTTGAGCTCCCAATGACTCCTATAACTCTGACTTTTCTGTGATGGAGTTACTGAAACACACGTTTTTGTCACAAAATCAATCATGTATTTTAGTTATATCATAGATTAATTACGTGTCTTCTGGAAGTACGACAAAATCCACCGGGTCAAATTATATAAACTAGGGCTGGAACTTTAACGCGTTACTTTTGATTAATTAATTACAGCGAAAAATAACGCCTTAAAAATAATAATGCAATTAATTGCACCCTCCTCAGTTCCCTCATTTCTGGCACACCGGTAACGCTGATGAACACTCCAGCCCAGTAGGTGGCGGTAATGAACCTAAAGTCTGTTTGTAGCCATGAAGAAGAAGCACAGGAAGCACTGAGTGAAGTCTCGCACTGGTGAACAATGAAGGAAGACTAGATTGAGTTTGTTGGTCAGAAAGTTTTTTTTTAAAAAAATCTTCCCGATGGCAGCTTGGATAAAAGCCTGGTTGTGTGCAAAGTGTACAACAAAGAGTTTTCTGGTCACTGCAGCACTTCAAGCCGACGGTATCACCTCAATGTATGTAAAACATGTTGCTGTTAGCACCCAGAGCTAACGTTAGCTACGAGTCATGCTAACGGTGTAGCCATCCCATAATAGACCACTTTTCTAGACAGTGCTTGAGTTTACAGAAAGTCTTAAAATGTTGAATAAAATCGCTATAATTGCACTTAGATTTGCAGTAATCTGTGAATGTAGCAGACAGATGAAAAATGCAGATAAATAGAAATGAAACATTTTTGTGGTTTAAGTTTTTACTCCGTCGAGGCGCTGCCTCCTTGGAGGAGGAATAACCTAAATAACAAAAATATCTCTTTTAATAACTTAATTATAAACTTTTTGTTTATAAAAAATTACTTAAATAAAAATTGATATTCCTATAAAAAGAACCATCAAAATTATTACACCATTTATCAGACCCAGAAAAGATGAAACAGAATGAATCTCTGGATTTTCAACTTTCTGAAGCTCCTTGAACTACTTATGCTGATTTTATGTGCCATACAGTGGAAAAAACAGCTAAATTCAGGCTTTAAGTCATCAAAATCACTTTTTTCTATATGTCCCATTTTCCTTTTTTTAAAATAAATTTTAAATTATAAACACGTATATGTCTATTCATTGATTCAACTGTCAACCACAATTTTATTTGAATTGAAAAACTTCACTTATTGTGTCAAATATTGCTATTTGACAAAACTGCAATTAATTGCGATTAATTAATTACAAAGCCTGTAATTAATTATATATATCTTTTTAATCGCATCCCACCACTAATATAAACCGAAATACTAATTTTTGGTAAAATGTTCTTTGGCCTTTTTCACCTCGACTAGGTGCTTTTATGTTCCCTCTAGAAGCTTGTGGTTGTATCTTTGACTCCTCTTGACAGCATTGGTACAGTTCAACTAAAGTTGTCTTTCTGACAGACTTACTTTTTCATCAGTCCACAGGTTCTTGATGTGTTTAAATCAGGACTTTGGGAGACCAATCTACAACCTTAATTCTATCCTGATTTAACCATTTCTGTATCGCTTTTGATGTGTGTTTGGGTCTTTGTCTCATTTGTACATCAAACGGTGTCAAGATCAACCTGCTGATGATTTTAGGTTTTCCTGAAGAATGTGGAGGTAATCCTCCTCCTTCATTATTCCATTTACTTTGTGTAAAACACCAGATCCACTTGCAGCAAAACAGCCCCAGAGCATAATACTACCACCACCATGCTTGATGGTAGATTTGGTGTTCTTGGGGTTAAAGGCCTCATCTGGCCCCAGATTTTACCCCCAGAAAGCATTTTCTTTGTCCACATGATCACCAGGAAACTTCAGTTAAATCTTAAGGTTCTGCTTCTGGAGGAAGAACTTCCTTCTTCATTTTCAGCCTGCAAATGGGGCAATGAGAGCTGTGTTCCAGCAGGTTCTAATTCATTGCAGACCTGCTTTTTGGTGATTCTTGGTTGATTCTTGACCATCCATCAATTGACTTGTGTTTTTTTCCGCATTGTGACAGTAACATAATGGTACCATGGACTTTCTACTTGGATCTGTTGCTGCTTTGAAGTGGTCCCTGTGACTTTTCTTGAATTGTTCACATTTGCATCTTCAGATCTTTGCTGAACTCCTCAGACTTCCCCACTGTAGTGTTTGTGATTGAGTCTTATGCATTTAACAAATGTGTTCTATTTAAATTGGCTCTGAGGAGTCAGCAGCTGTAGTCAATCATAAAGACTCACAAGAAAGGAAGAGACTATGACGCTAAGAGAATTACATTAACACAACTTTCTACATCACCAAAACTGACAATCCATGGTGCTGATTTCATCATATTTCCAGAAGACCTATAATAAATCTATGAAAGAATCGAAATGCGTGAATGTTTTTTGCGACAGACAAATATATTTCAGTGATTCCATCATAGAAAAATTAAGAGTTACAGGAGTCACTGAAAACTCACAGCTGTCATGATATAGAGAGTCTTCAGTTTATGTAAACTTTTGGTCACAATTATATATAGTTCTATTTATAGAGTTAAGCTCCAAATTTTTCATAGCCATTCCAATTTTTGAAAGTCAGAGTGTTTCATGGCTACTAATAATTTAGCACTTTACTGTATATATAAAGTTTTACAGAACTGAACATGCTGTGAACAATAATTGTGGCCTATTCTGACAACATTGTGTGTTTTGTGGTATTTTCCTCCAGTGGAGCCCTACGTATGGCTGAGGCAAGTCAAGGCAGAAGGCAGCAAACACCCAAGAGTTTTTGCCTGCAGCGTCTACGACTTTTATCCCAAACACATCTGAGTGTCGTGGCTGAGAGACGGAAAAGAGACGACTTCTGATGTGACGTCCACTGAAGAGCTGTCCAACGGGAACTGGCTCTGTCAGATCCACTCCTACCTGGAGTTTACACCCAAACCTGGAGAGAAAATCAGCTGCAGGGTGGAGCACACCAGCTTGATGGAGCCCAAACTTTATGACTGGGGTAAGAGAGCATGCAGAACGAAACTCAACCTATATGTCATTAGATTAAAGAAACATATTGCGCTTTTTACACAGATACACAGCTAACATTTTATACTTTTCTTCATTGCACATGATAATAAAATGAAGATCTTGACGTTTTGGGCTTTTGGTCAAACGAAACAAGATATTTCAAAATGTCATTCAGAGAGATGGGATAATGCATTTATTTGTTTTGCAATTCAAAGGACAGAACAATTAATCAACTAACTGAGAATGCTGTGCACATTTGATCTATTAGCACGGTTATAAATGCCTGACTTTTACTTTGAAGTGAATATTTTTACAATGATTTTTTTCTGTTCACTTAATAATGTAAATATTTTTCCATCACTGGGCATTATTAATAATTTTAGGTATTTAACATACATGTTGCACTTTAACTGGAAACGATGCCTTTTTGTAACACAGTCACTTCACAAAATATTCCTTCACTGCTTGCAAACTTGATCAAGTTGCAAATTTAATTTTAAATTGACAGAATTTGCATTTTTCCTATAAATCTACCATCAATATCCCACGCTGGCAGATTGTAAAGAAGCAGTTAGGTGTGTCTTGTTTGCTTTATTCATCCTTGAGATGAGTGTGGAACTTAATTTGGAGTCCATCCATGGTGAATTGGATTGATTGGACATAGTTTAGAAAGGGAAATGCATGTGTACTACAACTCTTACTGCATGTCAGGACAAACACTAAACCACGAAGACCGAAAGACCTCCAAGATTAAACTGTGGTGAGAAATAGGTCAGAGTGAGAGTGTAAGTTTTTCCTGGAGCACAGTGACCCAACTAATCATGAAATGGGAGTTTTTAACCACCAGGATGCTTCACAAAGTGTTTAAACTTAACACCCAAGCAAGTTGGTCAGGAAGTAGTCCGGGAAGTGCTCTCTATCAATGAGGCCTTTATTGTAGAGCAGCTGGAGGAAAGAACTCTGAGACAGAGCTTTAAAGGACTCTGAGAGAACAAGGAAATAGATTCTCTGATCTGATAAAACAAAGAAACTCAACTGTTTGGGCAGAATTCCAACAACAATGCCTGATGAACAGTGAGCACTCTGCCCTTCATTTGCTAATACAGTCACTACAGTGAAGCATGGTGGCGGTAGCATCATCTAGAAAAAAAACTGCATTGTTGCATTGTGCTTGTGACCATGTGATGGTTTACAGCTTAATTACACCTTGATAATTTTATAATAATGATTATTAATATTATTGTTGTTGTTAAACCTTAATGAAACTGCACCATCTTCATGCAGTTTGATTGGGTGGAGAAATTGGGGAACACTTGTGATGACGTTGGAAGAAGACATTTAATAACACTCCGCCAAGGCTGCTCAGTCTTTGTATAACAACTGAGGTAGGTTTTCACATTTAGCAGGAATCTTTCCACTGGTTTGTCTGAAGCATCTGAGGAAACATTCATGTGACTCAATAATCTGTTCTACAGGTTTTATATCTTGAGGAGACGCTTTAAGACAGAACAGCCTGTTGGATTTTACAGAGAATACAGACCTGATTGAATGGAATGTGAAACTTGTGAACTTGTTAAGAGCTTTTTTGCTTTTTCAAGTCATTTTGGACATTTTGAGTAAATTTTGAAAGTTTCAAGACATCTGTGGCAGTTTTTAACATATTTTGGACAAGTTTCAAGTCATTTGTGGCAGTTTTTAACCTGTTTTTGACAAATTTTAAGTCCTTTTGAACAATTTTACAGTAAAATTTGAAAGTTTCAAGTGATCTGTGGCTGATTTTAACATATTTTGGACAAGTTTTAAAACACTTTGGACATTTTTGGAGTCATTTTGGGAATTTGTGAGCAATCTTGGACAAATGTTATGTCATTCAGGTAAGTTTTTAAGTCGTTTTGCAAAGTTTGAAGTTATTGGTGGCAGTTTTAAATTATTTTAGTGATTCATTGGTGATTTTTGTGAATTATGAAGGCACTTGATAACTAAAATTAAGGTTTCATTGAGTCTGCAATGATCCATATCCTCTTTAACTTTCTCTGCAGAGGAAGTCTGAGTTTCTGCTCGAGTCACAGCTAGAACATTTTTAATTGCTGAGGTTCAACAACAATAATTTATTGCTGTGAAAGAGATCATGCACAAGAAACTGGTGATGACTGTAAATAAACAATAGTTTTGAAGTGCAATTTGGTTTGAGACAAGTATGGCCTCATTTCTACACAGCTTGGTTTGCTACGAGTCATATAATATGCAGACTACGCCCCCTGGTGTTGTACACAAAAAATGCATTTCTTTACCCGTGGATTCACTGCAGCCATTAGAGGAACTTTCTCAGTTTATTACTGATAAAACCAGAAAAAATTACTGCTCAGAACAACAAGAACAACATTAGCTGGAGCAATGATGCTGCCAAGTGTTGCACCTCTTTTATTTGTATTCCAACCAACAGCATCATCCATAATACAAAATCTTTTACATACATTCCAAACTAAATACATTAAATGCAAATTAGAAAAAATGTGTATTTAATGTTTCATATTTCAAAGCTGACATATATATTAAGTAAATTATCCTTGTTAATTCAATGGTACAAGTGTCTAGGCAGGAGAATCAGACTCCAAGCAGTTGATGAGGGAAGGAAATAAATTATAAAGATTATTTCTTTGTGTCTCTATGGCTTTATCTAAGACGTGTGCAGCAGCAGATAAACAAAAGAAAAACTTTCACAGTCAAACTATCAGACCTTCATTCTCTACAACCACATGACAACTGACAGAAAGCTTTAAACAAAATAAACACAAACAGTACATCTTGCTTTAATTTCCTCAATTGAATCAACCCCTTTATTTGAATAAATAATTGTATGCATAAATAAGTATTTCTGAATCAACAAAGCAGCAATACCTAAAACAACTTAAGATATTTGGCTTCTATTAAACAAGATATAAAATATGATTCACAGCCAAACTTCACATTTTCCCTAAAATGTCAGTAAAAGTTTGTTTATAATAAAGTAAATACTGCAACACAAATTAATCTTGAAGTAGGAGATTTACTCCACATAGAAGATAATTCCACCTTTAGATGATTTTCCATTTTTCTGTTGTTTTATGAAAGTAGCGACGGACAAACCTTAACTTGTCGGCACCAACATCCGACCTGAAAACAAAAATAAGGTCAAAGTTACAAATTTTGAATTTTAGGTCACAATAATTTGGTGTTTAAAACCTCAAAAAAGAGAAAAAAACTGTAGGTGCTACATTATCAACGGCATTATCAAATGTTAAAAAAACCACTCTGGGCTCCTGTAGATGTTTCTGAAAGGCTTTGACTTTGCTAATTGTTCAGACTACAGCAGTTGGTTACAGATTAAACTGTGGCACTGATTATCCCTAAACACACTGGGCAAACATAGCACAGGATATCTGGAGGGTCTGTGCATAAGCTCACAGATTTTTAAAATTTGTGTCACCTGCAGACACAGAAAGCATGGATTATCTTTGAAATAATGGTTTCACATAGGATCTTGGGACTCAAGAAAGAGCCATGCAGGACTGGTTTACTGCCAAATCCTTATCAAAACTTTCTATCTACAGCTTGGGAACCTAAAGATTTAGATTTGTTTGTGTATTTTGGGGGTTAATTTTGTCCCGTCTCTCACCTGCTGAGTTCTTCTTGTAGAAAATCAGCCCAGCGACTAAAAACAGCAAACCCAGCAGCAGCCCTGCAGTTCCAACAGCAAACTTATTCCTCTCTGCCTCAAGAATTGGTTCTGAAAACACATTTATCACAAACAGTGCATTAGATTTACATGCAAATTTTTCAAACATTGTCTTCCTCCATGATTTCTGCCCCCACTCTCTTACCCCAGTCATAAAGTTTGGGCTCCATCGAGCTGGTGTGCTCCACCCTGCAGCTGATTTTCTCTCCAGGTTTGGGTGTAAACTCCAGGTAGGAGTGGATCTGATAGAGCCAGTTCCCGTTGGACAGCTCGTCGGTGGACGTCACGTCAGTTGTCGTCTCTTTTCCGTCTCTCAGCCACGACACTCGGATTAGTTTGGGATAGAAACCGTAAGCGCTGCAGACGAGCATGCTGGGATGTCTGCTATCTGCTGTCTCCACCAACCTCAGCTTCACAGTAGGTTCAACTGGAGGAAAATACCCACAGAATAAAAAACAGCATAAAATCTCATGAATTACTCTCATAGATTTCAGCCTTGCAAACTACAATGGAAGAACAGGTGACATAGGGTGACAAATTTGTGCTAGAAACACTTTAAATGCAGTCTTTTACTTGTAATGGAGTAGTTTTCCAGCCTGGTATTAGCAGACTTCTTTTAACTAAGAAAGATATTGAAATATTTCCTCTAACAATGTGGTTTTGTTGAGCCATGTAGTCGTTTTCTGGATTAACTTTCCTGGTAAATCTCTCTTGAACACCCAGTTACTCACCTGTCGTCTTCTTTCTCAGTACTTTTACAGGTATTTTATATCACAAAGATAATTACTTCAGAGGCTGCTGTAATCTGAAGCATTTTTAATTAAATCACCTGGTTTTGTGAGCTCATCGAACACCAGTGGGATGTTGGATTTGCATTTGTTCCAGTTCTTCTTCGCTTGTTCCTTGAATTTTTTGATTTTGTTGACTTCGTCTGCGATTTCCTTCATTTTCTCGGTGTAGCCGGTGTAGTTTCCCAAAGTGCTGTTGTATTGGGCCATGAGCAACTTATTGATGTACAACTTCTCCATGTAGACGACATCTTCAGTTGGCGTGTAGAGACACTGAAGCACAACGTAACCAAAGAAAGCATCTGTAACAACAACAGCAAGGATTAGAACAGTTCACTGTTGTTTCCACACAGCTGAATCTAAAGTTTAAAGTTGTTGAAGCTCCTGTTTTAAAGTGACCTACTTGCTCTTGAAAATGCCACAGAAACCACCAGCAGTGACAAAAATCTGTGAACTCTCATGATGACAAACTGGAGATGACAAATTAAAATAAGAAGCAGACTGAGTTCACTCTGGAAACATGAGGAAGTGAAGCAGCTGACTTCTCTGCAGTTTTTTTCTGAGCAGTTGTGACACAGAAGTAGGCGTGGTGTTTTTGTGGAGGGATTTACTTCCATATTTCATGTTGGATTCATCACATAAACCTTTGTCAAACAGCACTCTCAAGAGTTTCCATTTTTCTATACTCACCCTAAAAATGAGAAAGTTACACAAACCAATACTGAATTCAGGCCTATGATAGTAGTAAAAGTATAGCTCAGCAGAGAATGATGGTAGAAGCACCTAAAATTGAATTTAAAAATGAACTCAAAGACAGATAAATGATCAGAAAAAGCTTTATTGGTCAGTCAAGTTGGATTGTTACAGTGAATTACATGCATAGAAGGAATTTCGCTCCAGTCTTCACAATGTAGAATCTGTACTTTCTATGGATTTTTAAAATTTCCTTTGAATTGCCTTTTATTTGATTGAATATTTTCATCTTTTTCAACACCATTTTTTAAAGATGGTTTTAATTACTTGAAATTTGTCCAAAGTAAGTTGAAAACTGTCGTCGATGACATAAAAGTTGGAACTCGAAAATGACCCCAAAAATGTCCAAAACAAGTCAAAAGGTGTCTAGAAATACACAGAACTTATCCAAAATGAATTAAAATGGTCAACAATGACTTGAAATTGTCCAAAGTAAGTTAAAAACCGTCTCCAATTACTTGGAACTTTCCAAAAATACTTTAAAAGTGTCTAAAATTATACAAAATTGGTCCAGAGTGACTCAAAAATTATTTAAACCATTGTCAATGACTTGAAAATTTCCAAAATGACTCAAGTAGTGTTGAAAATGACACAAAATTCATCCAAAATAACAGGAAACTTCTGCAGCCAGAGCCTGCAGCCAAGAGAACAAAACAACGAAACTTGAGTCGGACTTTCCAAAATGCGTTCAGAAACTCTCTTGAAACTTGTCGAAGTCAGCTAAAAAAAAACACCATCAATGACTGCAAACTTTTCAGAATGAGTCAAAAATTGTCCAAAATGACTCAAAACATGTCCAAAGTAAGTGGACCATTGTCGACCGTTACAAAATGACTTAATCTATCTATCTATCTATCCATCTATCCATCCATCCATCCATCCATCCATCCATCCATCCAATGTAAATAAAACAATAATTATATTATGAGCTTCATTCACAAGTAAAAATGTAGAACTTCTGCAGCAGGTCCAGGTTTTAATCAACTGAGAGTTACACAGAAAGCTTATTATACTGTATGTTAGTCTTCATGTTCTTCTACATCTCAGTCTGTCTGTTTAAGCAAACACCTGGTCACAACTGGATAAACTTTCGCTGCTTTTAGAGCGATTGAATTAATGGTATTGTCCTTTAACAATTAAAAATGTTCCAACTGCGACTCCCAGCAAGCCCAGACTCAGTCCGACTCCACAGTAAACATCTGCTATGAGACTTTGATGACTTTTGGGGAATTCAACATCTGTAAAGAAAGATAAAGAGAATGTGGATTATTATAGAAACAATAAAAAGTTTTTGGTATAAAGTGCGTTTATGAGGTAAAATCATGACCCCAGATTCTTGTTTTGGGCGTGTCCAGTGCTGAGTGCTCCACTGTGCAGCTGTAAACGTCACCTTCGCTTGGCGTGAACGTCAGCATGGAGAACCGGTGGAAGGTTTGATCACTGTTGGGATAATATTGACTGAGAGACATGCCTTCCGACACTGGAAGGCCGTTTTTGGTCCAGCTGACGTTGATGGACGGAGGGTAGAAATGGTTCACAAAGCAGATAAGGCTGTTCTCAAGTCCCAGAATGACTTCATCTTCAGGGTAAATGAAGCTCTCAGGAGGATCTACAGTGGGTCAGAACACAAATAGAAAACCTTCATCAGGAAGTTGTCGCAGTGCTAATGTTGTACAAAGTCATTTAAAGTGTCACCAATGACTTGAAACTTTCCAGAATGGCACAAAATTGGTCAAAATGACTTAAAGCGGTTCGAAATTATTTCGAAAGTGTCCATATTACCTGGATGAAGTCTACAATTTGACTGAAATTGTCCAGAATGACTCAAGTGGTATCAAAAATGTCTTGAAACGTGTCAGAAGTAAGGTAAAGACCATTGCTAATGACTTGAGTAACATTCAAAATGAGACAGTTCATCCAAAATGTCTCGAAACATGTCCAAAGTAAGCGAAAAACCATCGGTAATGACTCAAGCAGTGTTCAAAATAACACAGTTCATACAAAATGAGTCAAAATTAATCCAAAATGACTTTTAAAATAGTCCAAAAGTGACTTGAAAACTGACCAAATTAAGCTAAAAATGTCGCCAATGACTTAAAACTTTCCAAAATTAACATAAAGATGTCAAAAATCACCTTTTTAACCTTGTCCCAAATGACTCAGAAATTGTTTGAAGTAAGTTAAACACCGTCACCAATGACTTCAAGCTTTCCAAAAATGACTTAAGTTGTGTTCAGAATTCCAAAAAATTGGTCTAGAGTGACTCAAGTAGCGTCTAAAATGACAGAAAATCCATGCAGTAACAGCTCACAGTAAACGTGTTTTACCTTTGACTTCTTCTGGATGGATGCCCTCCACCTTGCAGTACGCTACGACCCCTGCACACGCCCTCCTGGCTTTCAGAGCATTTCTATATACATGCAAATCTCCAAATACGTGAACGGGGTCCGGCACAAGGTATGGTGGAATAGTGTACACAACCTGCTGTCTGTCGAAATCCGCATACAAAATCTCCTCACCATCAAATTCATACTGTGCTATAGTTGTGGTGTCCTCAAAGCAGCCGACAATGTAGGTGATGTCATGGACGACTGGAAAACAAAATGGAAATAAGGGACATGATACATGTATTCCTGTAAATACAGATAAATGCCAAATTAATCACATTTTATGCCAAATTTTGCTTTTTAGTGAATTTTAGTTTGACCGACAGGTTTCTTGCTGGAAATTACATAAACAGGTGATAAAACATAGTCAGACATTGTGTTAGAGATGGCAATGATGAATTGTAACTAAAAATGTCATGTCCAAAATTATCCAAACCCTTAAAATTGCTGTAGATTTTTAAGAAAATGCAGCTTTGATACCATTTTAAAATACTCCTGGTAGTTTCTACTATGTTCTAGAGTGTTCTAATCCACTATAAACTGAGAATAAATTGAGAACAGTTGATGCAGTTGTCGTGTTTCCAGTCCTGGTTTAAACCGAAGATCTCAGTGAGGACCTCCAGTTGTACACTGCTTCTGCTCACAATATGTTTAAAGTCTATAAAATCATATCCAAATGTTGTCAAAGTCCAGTGTCCACAGTTTGAAGCATGATGAAAAATGCAGATGAAAAAAAGAGGAAACATTGAGATTGTGGAGGAGAACATCAGGAAGTCTGCAGAAAAACTGCTCCTTGGGCAGCATTGGAGCTTCCAACAAGACAATGATGTGAAACATGGAGCCGACGTGGTGAAGAAATGGTGAAGAGAAAACAATGAGAAGATGTTGGAGCGTCCCAGCCAGAGTCCAGACCTGAATCCATCCAGAATGTGTGGAGGAAGTGAAGAGCAGAGTGATGGAGAGGAAGCCTTCAAAGAGCTGGAGATGGACACTTGGAGGAACTAAATCCCAGTGGAGACCTGCAGAAACACTGTTAGACACTAGAACTACTGACTTTAACACTGATTAACGGACAAAAAAATGGCATAAATATAGTAAAATTCATCATTATCATTTATAACACATCTTCCAGTCTTTTATCACTTGTCTTTGTTATTTCCAGCCAGAAGAAACCTGTTGGCCAAATAAAAATTCACTATAGATCAAAACTTGGCAAGTCTGTACAGAATTTTGGGTGCAACTGTACAATCTGACAACCAAGTCACTTCTTTATAATCCTCAGGCATTTGTCAACAGAAACTGAAGTTATGATCTAGTAGAAGAAGAGAGTAAATGTGTAAAACTCGTTCTTACATTGTGCGACGATGCCGAGGCTGTGGAGCAGCAGGATTAAACCAGCAGAGAGCTTCATGTTTGAGCTGCAGATCATCCTCATTTAAAACTCTGAGTGAACAAATCCAGGAACAATCTCACAATAAATCACATGAACCGAATAAAAAGCACAGAAAAAAAAAACAAGGAACTGCAGAATGTCAGGTTGTGGGTCTTTGGTGAATCAGTACAAACGTGTGTAAGTGTAGAAAAAAAAATAAATCAGCCAGTAGAAATGAAAGCTTGACCACAGCTTCCTTGTTATTTAAGCATCAACAGTAACAACAGTTGAACCGGTTCTGCAAGAGACGTCTGGAAGCATTTATATAAATATTTGCTATTGTGCCTGCAGCATGAGGAAATAACTTTGCTTCATGACCTTCAATGCACTATTTATCTTATGCTGAACCAGAAAAACAAAGTCTGTGTCTCAGTACTTCACAACTTTCTTATCCTGTTTGTTTCTGTTGTAAAATCACATTTTCTGGGTCTACACTGCATTAAATGAAGGAAAATTGAGTTTTTAGCCTGAAAAAAAAAAACTGCACAAGAACCTTCACAACCAAATTCCACATTGAAAAGCTTCTTCACACTTACAGCTAACCAAAAAAAGAAAACTTTATCATGCTTATAATATGCAGTTTGTGTTTTAAAATCCTGATAAACTGTCTCTTTTTAAATCACAGCTGTGTCTTTTTGATAATAATAAAAATAAGGCTTAATATTGCAGCAGTTTGCATCGATCTTTTATGAGTTCTGACAATTTCTAATGAATAAATTACATCCTTTTTTTAAAATTTCAACTTATTTAATAATTGGCAGCATAAACGCAGGTTTTTATGTTGTTTACTCATCAAAGTTATGCTTCTCGAGGTAAGTTTTCCACATTTTTAAGTAAATTTTTTAATTTTATGCACATAATTGATAGTTAAGCTGGCAAATTTTTAGAAAATTAAGTTGCTCTCGTGGGCTGCACAGTGGCGTAGTGGTTAGCACTTTCGCCTTGCAGCAAGAAGGTCCCTGGTTCGCGTCCCGGCTTTCCCGGGATCTTTCTGCATGGAGTTTGCATGTTCTCCCTGTGCATGCGTGGGTTTTCTCCGGGTACTCCGGCTTCCTCCACAGTCCAAAAATATGCTGAGGTTAATTGATTATTCTAAATTGCCCGTAGGTGTGAATGTGAGAGTGCTTGTTTGTCTTTGTGTGTGGCCCTGCGACAGACTGGTGACCTGTCTAGGGTGTCCCCTGCCTTCGCCCGAGTCAGCTGGGATAGACTCCAGCCCCCCCCACGACCCTAGTGAGGATTAAGCGGTGTATAGATAATGGATGGATGGATGGAAGTTGCTCTCGTGTTAAACACTCAAAGAAGTGAATTTTTTGAACAGCGTCAATGAACTTGGCAGCACAATTTAAATAAGTTCATCAAAATGAAGTTCACAAGTCATATTTATGCCACCAATTTAAGTTAAATCTATTTCAATTATCTGATTTACCAAATAAACACTTTGAGTTGCTGCAACTTCATTTTTTAATTTGAAGTTGGCATGAAGTTTATAACTTGAGTAGTTTCTTTACCCAAATGTTAAATGTTGAACATGATTTTGTCATCAGCTTTACCTGTTCTGTCCTTTTATTTACACTCCTACTCAGAAAAAGGCAGCAGAAACCTAATTTATTCACTTTAAACCAAATATAAAACACCAGTTTAAAGAAGCAGGGGAAAGGGCATTCATTTCTGACATATATGTAAAGACAAATTCAGTTATCAAACCAGTTTCTTTAAGTTACCTCAACATGATTTTAGTTTTACGTCAAAAATGCAGAAATTTGAGTTAAAATTACACAAAATATGAAGCTAATGCAACTTTATTGTATCAACTACATAAAGTGATTTTTGCAACTTAAAAGCTTTATCAGTATCAATAAATGATCTTGCAGCCATTCATTCGATTAGAATAGATCCCCTGAATTACTTCTTCAACTGAACAAGCATGTGGAAGTCCCAAAAGCAGAACTCTTTATTCAGGTTGCACCGCTTCCTTCTGGAGTTTCCTTTTTTCACAAAGAAATTTCTGACAGTCACCAAACATGAAAAAAGTTAACTCTGTACTTTTGAGCACTGACTAATTTCTTAAACCTGCGTTGTGTCTTTGTCTTTTGGTGGCAAGTCGCTGTGTTTTTTGATGAGTTATAGCAGTGAGAATTTGTAAAACTGTTGTCAGGATTCTGTACTTAAAAGTGCTGGTGTGGATTTTGTTTCACCACTGGAGTTTCTGAGCATTAAACCCTGAATTTCCTGCATTCGAGTTAATTTTTAAGCATGAATTTGTTCCTTGTCTGTTGGAAATCTCTTTATTATGTAAAAGTAGACACTCATTTCTGTTCTTGATTCAAAATATAATGAAATATAGACTGAATAACAATGTATTTTGGCTCTCAGGTGTTGCATACAACTTTTAAATATTTACTCTCCTATAGATGAACTCTTCTTTTCTTACAATATCCCTACTTAGATGCTGTTTTGTCCTCGGTTGTGTGTTTTGCTTGGGGAAAATAAGCTTTTTACATGTGCAGGTTGGACCTTTTAACATCAATGATAGCTTAATCCATCCCACTTCATTTATAAATCCCAGTAATTGAATAGCTCAGATGTGTTTCAGAAGGGTTTTTTTTGGTTAAAATTGTAAATTTTCTGCACCTTCAAATCACTTATGTGTTTGATAAACTTGTTGAGGGTAGTAGAGAGTGTTAGTATTAATAAAAACAAACTTAAAACCTACTCTTTTTTGTGAATTTGCTCGGCTAGAGATCATTAAAGTTAATCTTATCTTATTATTCCTATTCAGAAATCTGATATCACTTTGCTTTTAGTTATTGTCTCTGAATTTGGATATTTGTTCCCTCTGGTGTTTCCTCATTCCCTCACTTCCTATTTTATTGTGATGTTCATTTATAAAAAAAATATTTATGGGGAAAGGTTTTTATTGCCTTTTAATTCCTTCTGTTCTGTAAAAACACTTTATTTTACATTTCATTTGTATAAAAACTGCTCTAATAGTGACGTACAGCTGATTTATTGGTTGATAATGTTGGTTTTAAGTTGTGATTTGTGAGGAGAGTGTCCTGACAGTGGAAACAGGAGCTATTTTTTCAGTAGGAAGTAGTTCAAAGTTCTGTAGTTGTGGATTGAACTCGCAGGTTTGAACTTTCATGACTAAAAGCAGCTTTAACTGATGACGGCAATAACACAAGCTGAAAATACAGTAAAAGTCATCTATTTTATTAAATTATTATGGTGAATATGATGCACACAGTTGTCCATTTATACACAAAGAAAAACAAAAATTAAAGCAGGCCATAGCATGTTATGGTATTATATATATGTACAAATGGAAACCACAATGCCTTTAGGTTTTACTCGTAATATTTTCTTTATATTCCACCATCATTCTGAGTGTTTAGGTTCATTGTATAAACAAATAAAAAATACATTAAAGCCCAAACGAACCCAGACAACTGAATTTCCCTTCGGGGATTAATAAAGTTATTGCATTGTATTGTATTGTAAAGGTCTTGAATCTTGAATCTTTGACATTTGCTTATGTCATTTCCGGACGGAAAAAAATAACAAAAAAATTAAAAAACTGTAGGGAAAAAAATATAATAATAATAATAATAATAATAATAATAATAATAATAATAATAATAATAATAATAATAATAATAATAATAATAATAATAATAATAATAAATGAAATTTAAAAAATCACTATGAACCAAAACTTTGCATTGGGTTAAATAGTTTTGTCTGAAAAGGAGCAAAAATTCACTCGCAAATTTTGCGCCTTTTCTCCGGCAGGTGGCGCTGGAGCTCCGCGGCTGTTCGGCGGCGCTGCGTGTGGAAGAAGCCGCCTGTTGGAGCTGTTCTGGGGCATGTGGCTCAGAGGAGCGGGGCCGCCTTCCTCCATGACCCGGGGCCCGTCCACGAAAAAAAAAAAAACAGAAAAAAGAAAAACAGCCACCGAGCGGCGAGAGAAAGGGGGCTGGGGATGCGGCAGGAGCTCGGCAGGAAACCAGGAGCGCTGCTGCCCCCGGAACATGGAGGGAATAACCCGACTTCTTGCTGATGCGGACGGACACCGAGTTTAAACCGGCGGCGGATTTTATTCGGTTCGACTTTTGTTCCTTTCGCCGTTTTCACACACATCTGCAGTGATGCGGGCTGTGGAGCGGAGCGGCGCCGCGGCGATTCTGCTCTGCTTTTTGGGATACTTGGTGTCGGGAGCTGCTGGTAAAACGTTACCGGAGGACACGGCCACACAAGGTTAGGAGTAAAGTCCGTTTTTTATCCGCTTTTCTGCTCCCAGGAGCGGCTAGCTTGGCCGCTGTGGAGGCTAACGGTGCCGCTAACAGCTCGGATGCTGAGGCGATGCAAACTTAGCTAGCGTTAGCAAGTTAGCTGTTAGCACGTAAACTTCTCTGAAATGCTTTAAACACAAACTGTTTGATTTAGACTGCATTTTAAAGCTCATTTAGCTCATCCTGGTGTAGTTAAATAAATGGAAAACATAATATATTGCAAAGTAGTCGAGCCGTGACCGACTCCAGCTGCTGTGATTTGTCATTTTTGGCGTCGCTACGTTCTACAAAACACTATTTCTCTCTGCGTTTGCGTCTGTTTAAGCTAATAAATCATTTCTACTCTGCAAAACCTCAACCTTTTCTAATTCAACATATTTTTTTGAAAGAAAACTGCTCTGAATGTCCCCATTTAACCCACTGACTGCAGCCATCCACCTTTGTCAGGTAGAGCTGCAACGATTAATCAATTAGTTAGTAACTACTAAATTAGTCATCGATTATTTTTGATAAATGAATAATGTTCTCATGGAAAAACCCTGAATTCTCAAATTACAGCTTCTTAAATATGAATATCTTCTGGTGACGTTCCTCCTTGACATTTTACATCCTTTTCTTACATTTTTACAAACATAAATAATAAATTAATCAAGAAAATAACTGATAATGACAATAATTTATAGTTGCAGCCTTTGCAATTAGGGACATTTATGTAAGTTTTTAAATATTCTGTGCACGGTATATTCTTATAATATGCATAAAATACATTTTTTATTGTACATTAGTTTCTTGACTAATTGATAACTTGTTTGGTCAGAAATTTTAAAAATAATTGTTAAAAAAATTATTTAAAAAAATCAGTGAGGCAAGAATTTTGACTTTTTTTCATTTAAAGATGACTTAAAATCAAATTTTAAAAAAAAATCAAAAAAGCTAGTGAGTTGATTGCATTAAATGAGCTACTATTCTTCTGATTGTCTGAGTTTTTGATCATTTAAGTAATCTTTGAAGCCCTACTGATTAATAAACACATTTTTTTTGTCTTTTTTTTGCATTTTTATCCTATTTATATTAGATAAAGTGGTGCAGGAGGGTACTGTAAGAACCAATATTTTATACATGCTGCAACGATTAATTGATTAATTGCCAAGTATTTAACCAATAACCAACTATTTTGATGGCCTCAGAATGTAGCATCTCAGATATGAATATTTTTGTGTTTCTTCCCACCTCTGTGCCAGTAAACTGAATATCTTTGGGTTGTGGACAAAACATTTACTGATTTTTGTAACTTCTATTTTAAACAAGCAACTAATTGATTAATCAACAGTAACGATATCCTTTGGTGGCAGCCCTATTTCATACATATTATGCGTATTTATTGTAGACAAAATGAAGTATAAACAACGTAAAGATATTAAATTAGCAGATTGACAGAAAATAGTTTTTTTTTTAAAAACAAAAATACCAGATAATCTCTTGTTATAGGTTTTCTAATATGAGAATTTGCTCCTTTTCTTTATCTTTAATGATAGAAAACTAAATATTTGGGGATTTTTAACTGTTAACAAGACATTTGAAGGCATCACCTAAGGTTTTAGACACTTATAATGAACCTTTTGTTGATAAAAAAAATTGAGAATGTAATATTTGTAATTGAGGAAATGCTTCATCTTGTAACACCAAATGTAAATATTTAATACAGAGCTCAAAAGTGAGGACAAAAGAATAAATGAATATTACTTTCGTCTGCAAAAACAGTGTTAGTGGTTGTCGTATAAGTGATGTGGGGAGTGCGTATATTAATTTTGCCTCTGTCAGAACTGTGTAGTAAACTTTTCAGGAATCGAGCTTACGTCTGCAGATCTGTCGGAGGGTTTCCTGTCAGCGCGGCGGCCGACACATGCAAAGTTTGAGAGCAGATATGAATCACAACAATCCGTCGGCTTCTCGTTCAGTCAATATCAGAGCTGCCCTGTCATCGTAGCTGCTAACATCTACCACATCTGGTTCAGCCATCACTTTTATCTCTCGCTTGCGTGCAGTCATCAGTGTTTGCTTTCTTTTTTTTTTTGGCTGCCCTACATTTGGTTCTCTCACTACAACTGTGTTTACAAGTGGAACATGAATGTAAACATACAGTAACCATCACTGTAAATGAACCAGAGATTGGAAAAAATACAATACTTGGTGCTCAGAGGGGTTTTCTTTTGACTTGTAGAGTTTTTTTATTTTACTTTTGCCATTAGTTTGAGATTTTGGGAAGTGCACTGTAAAAAAAAACAAAAAAACAAAAGCATGTTTTTTTTTTCAGTTTCTAATTGTAATTTAACTGTAATTCTTTAGACAATTTGCTGTTATTTACAGATTTTTTCTATTTGTTAAATTATAGATAACTAGTAAAATGACACAAAAATGTCAATGCTTAGAATTATGTATACATCAGAAATGACTGTTTGCACATAAGAGAGTTTGTTGTTTTACATCACAATGCACGTAAAATCAGCAAAAAGAGATATATGTCATTATTTAAAAGAAATATCACATTAAATATTGAAAATGTATTTATTTTTTAACAATTATTTATCAGGTTTTCTCTGCTTTGTTAAATTAAAGGTAATATTTAGTAAAATTGCTGAAAAAAAATTATACAATGTTGCCTGTAAAAAAAAACAAAAAAAAAACTAACTGACAAATGATGTCCACATCAAAAATCTTTATTTTTACAAATGGTAATTTGTCGTTTTACATCATTTTACTGCAAAATTACACTATTAAAATCAACACAAAATATCTTTATTTTACAGATATTTGCCAAAAATATGAAAAAATGTTAGTCAAAAAATATTTTTTAAGGGTTATTATCAGGTTTTCCCTTTAAATTACAGATAATACCTAGTAAAATCAAAGATAAAAATGTACATATTAACATAAAACAGGCCAAAGCTTTAAATTACGTCCACATCCGAAGTCTGTTTTTACAAGTAGTAGTTTGTTTTTTACAAAGTCCTTCTTTTACTTTATTTAAATTAGCAAAAATATTACTTTACATAATTTATAATTTTATATTTGCTGTCACTTAAAAGAAAAAAATATGTATGTTAAAGATTAAAAGATGGTACTTTTTTTTTTCAGTGTTGGTTTACCTTCATTCTCCTTCTTTTGTTTAAGTAAAAATAAAAAGCATTTATTTACATGTTTACGTAAAAAACAAAACAGGCCAAAACTATACGTAACATCGACATGAAAAATAAGTTTGTAGACTGTAAAATTAAACTTTTGCACTGTATTTAAATCCGATATAATTATTATTATTTTGCAGATATTTGCCAGTATTTTCAGGAATTTTTACAGCTTTTTGAATATTACATCTTTTTTGAATGTATTTTTTCTGGCACTTTTGCTACCAGATTGTGAGGATTTTTTTTACAGTGTCGTTCTGGTTTAATGCTCGTCATCAGGCATGAAAATAAATCACATTCACAATCACAAGTTCAGTTAGAGCTAAAAACAGGCCTGGATAATTCCTCTCTTTGAAGCCTCAGTCTGCCCTCTGTTTCCTCCCTCCTTCTCCGGTGCTCAGTTCGCCTCAGATTGACCTTCGGGCGTCCCAGAGGGGGTTTGTTCAGGTCGATACTGAGGATTTCTCCTGGTCCATCCAGCGAACGGCATGGATGAGTGGAGCCAGACAGACAATCTGCCCGCAGATATAGATCTCGCTCGCATTACTGCAGCCCATAATAGGCATGGCTTCGCATCTCCAGCAGACAAACATTTGCTGAAGCTGGACGACGGCTGCCAGGAAGCACACAAATCTGATCATAATGTCACCAGCTAGCCAAGCTTGATTTCTGATCACGAGATGCTGGCGCTAGCATCAGCTAGCCTCGGGGAGGACACTTCAGGTCATGGGAAAACGCTGCTTTTAAGGTCAGGGTCAGCAGCCTCCTTGGTAAAATAGCAGGAGCTGTAATGGTGTACTATGTAGTGCAGTGTTTTTACTGAGGAAATAGATGGACAGAGTGCTTTTGCTATTTAGCCCGATGATGTAACCTAATTGCTCGGTCCCCTGCTGAGTTAATGGGATTGACAGCCACTATCTAATCTTACTCTTAATCCGGATGAGGGAAAATAGCAGGCTGGACACCTACTGATTGGCGATCTTTATGCTTGTAGAGGCTCAGCTTTAGTTCAACAGATGGGAGAGTGTGTGTGTTTGGAAATGGCAAGCTGTTTAAAAAATTAATATCTAAACTGGACTGCAGAGCTCCACAATGCAATTCTTCCCTGTCGAACAGAACATTTAAGATCGCAACATCATCAGTCTAACAGGATGTAGTTCATGTGTTTCTCATTTCAGATATTTACAATTTAGCTGCAGGTATTTGGAGGTAAATTCTGACTATTGTAATGCTAGTTTCATATATCTGCAGTGTAATTCTGACTTGTCATAAGTCTAGTTCAAGATACCTTTAATTCTCCTCAGTTCAGTTTACCTACATTGTCCTTTTTAGATTCTTTTATTCAGTTTGAACTGGTCAGATTGATGCTGTAGATATCTTGTTTATATTTAGTCAGAATGTAACGGCACATACTGATGAGCATTTGATGGAAAATGGACAAGTGCATTGTGCAAAACGCAGGAGTAAAGGGAAAATGTAGAAATGGAGCCTTGTGGTGCTACAGAAAAGTCCGGGCTTCCAGATTTTATTCTCTAGACGTAAAGAAACACGACCCTTTAATACAAAATATTGCAAAAATTCGATAAATATTTATGTATTTTTGTTCAGTGAAAAAGACACACTGAAACTGTGATATCCACAAAAAATTTTAGTCATATTGCAAGTGCAATATCTCTTAAAATAGTCACATTTTTCATCTTTAATCACAGATATCTTAAATTAATTAGAGTTTTATTGATCAATTCTATTTTATGTATCTCTCCCATTTGTTTCTGTGCTTGTTTCCTCTCTGCTCTGTGGAAATACAGCTCACAATTCAGCCAAATATTCTCAGAATTTTTGTTCTGCGACTGTTGGTCACAGCTGAGTCATTCATAGCTCCTCTGTTGTGGCAAAAATCGCAGAATTTTTTTTATTTTATTTTTTACAGGATCTGGGTAGTACAAATGCTATATATTTGGTGTATTTTTGAACGAGACATACAGAATATAGTGATTTTGAGGAACTGTCATGATTTCTAGCTTAGGCTTGGCTCATTTTTCACACAAATAATTCTTTCAAAAACAGTTGGAAAGTTGAACTCCTCACCAGTCCCAGCCTCTAAATTGTATTTTCCAGATGTAAAGGACTGTTTTTGTACAAAATATTGTAAAAATGTATGTATTTTTGTTTTTGTTCAGTGGAAAAGACATGCTGAAATTGCGAAACAGTGTAGTGTCTGTTAAAATAATCATATTGTCCTGTTTTAATTACAGATATCTTTAATTATACTTATATTCGATGAAATGAGCTCGTGTGCATCTGAAGCTGCGTCAGAATCCATGACAAGTTGGACGTGGTTCGCTTTTCAAGCATTCTGTGGCGCTTAAACTGCATCTGACAGCCGTTTTATCACCACGCCAAAGATTCTGGTAAATTATGACCACAAGCCTCTGATGAACGGAGCTCTAATTTTCCACAGACTTCTTGCTGATGAGCTCTATTTTACAGTGTTTGTTTCTAACTGTTTGATCCACCGTTCAAATGCTTTGATGGACCAACATCCAATGAGAAGCCTTGAATTAGCAGCATCATCACAACAAATCAGAGTAATGAGGTATTCTGACTAAACTGAATTAAAACTATCTTTAATTGTGGTTTTAATTGGACAAAATGATATTATGGATAACAATTTGCACTGCAATTGGTCAAAATGACATTGTTGTTATCTATAATGGTAATTCCAGATAGCAAAACTCAGTTATTTAATGTTAAAAATGCTATTTTTTTGTCATTTTTTGTGTCCCTGTCGCTGATTCACTCTGCATCTTGATGTTTTTCCCCACCGCAGATGTTTGCTGTTTATCCGAATGCTTAAAAAACACAACCTCAATAATTGTGGCATTTTTTTCCTGCGGTTGAACAAGTTATTAAATCCAGAATCACAAGCAACAGTGTGTTGGCGCTTTAGGTTGAAAAGGCCTGTCTGGTGGAGCTGTATTTGTAATGTTGCTTTAGGGACGAAGCAGTGTTCACAATGCTACTACGACATACAGAAAATTATAGTTATAAGTAATTATTTATTTACTGCTTCACAACAAACAAGGCTCCAGTGTTTCGGCGCCCAGAGGTTGTGTAGCTTAGCGTGTGTTTGTGTGTTTTTATTGTGCCCGACCTCCACTTCCACTCAGCTCACATGATTCCTGGGTCTTCTCGTAATCAACCATGTGCTTCTGCTTGAGACGGTTTGCTGCTGCAGTCTTCTTACGCTGCTTTAGGGCGGAAACGGTTTGCCAAAGTGATTACAACTGGCAGAATATTTGTGCGTTTCTATTTTGATACTCAGTTAAGTCATTTAAACAAGAAAATGTAGAAAAACATCTGCTTTTTTCTGTTTCTCAAACAAGGATTCGGCTGAAAGCATCACATTGAATTATTTTATGGAATTTTATAAACTTAATAAAGTAACAAACGGACAAAAGTATCAACAAATGTCATGTTGCTGTAGTTAGTTAAAGCACTGATCTTTAATAACTAAACAAATTTCACATTACTATGGTGACGTTTGTCAAATTTTAGTTTCACTTTCAGCCATTCGTGCTGGTTGTTGCTGTTTCTACTCATAGAAGACCTTAAACTATCCCTTTCTCAGAAAAATAGCACCACAGAAAATGACTCTTCAGATATTTTCAGGATCAGTTGGCAGTTTGAAGAGTTTTCCCAGGAAAATTATAAATGTCTGTTACCAGAAGTTGTGAGGATTTCCTGCTTTTCTTTGCTTTATGTGACGCTGTTAAACTACTGATCTGACAAAACAAGACAGATAAAGATGCCATTTTTATCTGTCTTCTAGGAAGCTGTAGAGGTTATTTTACACTGTGGTCTTGAATTGAACATGTAATGAATTAATCATGTGATGGATGACACAATTTGCAGATTTCTTAATAAAGAAACTGATTTTTAGCTACAACCATACATGAGGCCCTTTCAGAAATATTGCAAATTATACTGGTATTATAACTGATAGTCCATTTGTCCACAGAAGATTGATTAAATTTAATAGTTTAAAGCATCTGTATCAAGTAAAAACTTTTCTTTTTCCCAGTGTCACAGCTCCACAACCGTAGAACTGTGTTTTTATGTGTTCAACCCTCTGAATCCCAAATCATTTCTAGGCATTTCTTTGCTATCACATTTTTGCTCGCTGATGGCTCATTTTTTGCTGCAGTATAAAGTTCTGCACCTCTATGGAAACAGAACAACATGAAGAAGGAGAGAAAACTCAGAAATGTCTTCTGTAAAGTATGACAGTTATAATGGTATAAATCATAGTTGGATTATTGTGAATATTTGGGGAAAAAAATGGAGTTTACGTCTAAATATGTGTGTGTCCATAGGTGTTACCCATTTAGGGGAAAAGCTGTGGCTCTACGTGCTTTATTTAAGATGCTGAATGGATCTTCCAATAACTTGCTCCTCCTTAAGCTATTTTTGAGCCATACTGCACTGATTTTTTTCATTAATTATATTTTATTTACCTCTCCCATTTGTTTCCATGCTTGTTTCCTCTCTGCTCTAATTCAGCCAAATATTCTCAGAATTTTTCTTCCGTGACTGTTGGTCACAGCTGAGTCATTCATGGCTTCTCTGTTGTGGTGAAAATCACAGAATTTTTAGTTTTTTATGGGATCTGTGTAGTGCAAATGTTGTATTTGTGGTATGTTTTTAAACAAGATGTGATTTTGAGGAACTATTGTGATTTCTAGCTTACAGTCGACTCATTTTTCTCACATATTCTTTCAAAGACCATTGGAAAGTTGAAATCCTCCTCATTATTTCTGTTTTTACACCTTCTGGTGACTACCTACGAGTTTATGGGTTCAGGCGGTTAATGCCATCTGAAATTGAGTGTTTTCTGTGGGGTTCTTTTGGTTTATTTCATCACTCACATAACTTTGAACTGCAGTAACGTGTGATAAACAATCCATTATAATGAGCAGCGAGTGTGGCTGCTGCTATTGCAATCCTTCCACTGAACTTCATGAGCTTCCCCCTCCTCTGCTTGGAAGAACACCAAACCACCTCACACACCCAGTGGAGTCCGGCCATACCATCCATTTCCAGTTTATCACACCTCGGCTTTGTGGTGCTGAGATGATTGGCCTCTCTGAAACTTAACTCAGGCTGTAGTGGAGGGAAAATATTCACTCGTTCTCTCTGATTTGTTTTCCCCTCTTGGGTTTATCTCTTTCTACTTGCCTCCAAACACTCTCAACCACCCCGCTGCTTTGGCTGCTGCCGCCGCAGATAATTGGTGCGATATCACAGCGTTGGTGAGGCAAAGCTCTTTGATGCCTTTATTGTCCATATGGTGCTCCATATACAAACACAGTAAGTTAGAGAGTAAGAAGCAGTTATGGAGGTTTAGCTGCAGAATGAGGGTAAATACTGAAAGTCTAAAAATACCCACATGTTGTAATGCTTTGGTAAAAAACTCCAGTATAGATTGGACTGACTTGTAGGACTCCATATTATAGGTGCACAAATGCATGAATCTGGATTGATATATCAATTTAATGATCAACAATATGATGACATCAATTGAAAATCCATAAAATTGATCCGTATTGTGTGTCGCCACTACAGGTACACTTTTATTTTGAAATTCCCACGGCACTTCCCTCCAATTTTTTTCTGCAGTAAGCCACTCTGTGCAATGCTAATGCTAGCAACAGAAACAGTAACAAATAAAGCTTTAGTTATGGGTTTAAGTGGGCAATGAAAGTGATAGAGAAGTAACCCAGCAATGTTGATATATAATATTGAATGTATATGTGTACATATTCAGTTGTAGAAATTCTGTTCATTCAGAATTTCACGTTCAGAGCACAGAGCAGCAGGATTTCATGATTTGGAGGCTGCAGACAAACTCTGTATGACTTTATTTTCTGCTTTTCTCTGCCTGAATGTTGGTGTTGGAGGTAGAAGAAGTACTTACTCCCAAAATCCTGCATTAATTGTACACCCAGATGCGAAAACTGAAACCGGTTTTATCAGCACAGTGGGCTGACATTTACTTACCTGTTTAAGGTGGAGCCTTTAATTCTGACAGTTTAATGAAACACATTAGATAATATTTTAGAGTAAAACCTTTGACACCGTCCACAGTGCTCTGATCATTCCCATCAACACAACATTACTGTCTATATACATTTTAATTCTTACACGAATTGAGAAATGAGAAAAATGGCAAATGAGAAAACAAAGCAATCTTTATTCTGTTCTTAATGAGTTTTTTTCTCATAAAAAAACAAAGCGAACAAGCAAAAACAATTCTTCTCTATCTTTTTGTGAATTTTCTATTAAGCACTGCACTTATTCTGTTATGTAATTTTCTGAGCTAAATCTGGCATAAGAATTTTCTTTCTGATTCACAACGTTCGCTCATGTCTTATCTTATAAAAGGCAAATTAACTGCAGTGGAAAACATGAAATTGTCTGGGTGACACCAAACTTTTGAACAGTAGCGTAGGTCAACTTTAACTCATTTAGAGCAACTTTTACTAATATGAAACAACTTTAATGAATATAGAGCAACTTCAACTCATTTTACAGCAGCTTAAACTCCTTTAGAGCAACTTTAAATGACATAGAGCAACTTTAACTATTATAGAGGAACTTTAATTCATCTTCACTACCATTCAGGGGTTTGGGATTACTTAGAAATGTCCTTATTTTTGAAAGAAAAGCATTTTTTTCAATGAAGATAACATTAAATGAATGATAAATCCAGTCTAGACATTGTTAATGTGGTAAATGACTATTCTAACTGGAAACTGCAGTTTTTTAATGGAATATCTACATAGGGGTACAGAAGAACATTTCCAGCAACAGTTTTTACACGGCATTTGACTATCAAATTGGTCCGTACTGTGTATTAGTTAGTTTGGAGGACATCCAGAGTCTTTGCTGATCTTCTTCTCCTGAGCAGCGAGGAGACTCCCAGCTTGTTTAACAATGATGTCAGCTCGGTACTGATTTATTGGCCGAGGACTGGGAGGAGGGGACTGTTGCATTTATGTGTGTGTGTTCGTGTCGGTTGTGGAGTCTCCCAGGGGAGTTTTTTAAAGTGAGCACAGCTGGTACCCCGAGCAGCATATCGGTGGGAGTGGGACCGGAAGTTAGGTCACGATCCCTCCAGCTCACACAGAAAAACATGGGAGTTTATCTTGAGGGGGGAATTCCAGTCTTTTTGTGCAGTCCTCTGCTGTGTGAATGTAATAAAGGGAAGGAAGGAATCTTGACACCGTAGCGTAATGATGCATTGGTTTAAGATTAGCATGTAGCGCTGCCAGATCTAGCATTCAGAGGTGTCATTTGGTGCGGAGCTCTGTTTTTAAATGCACTCGGGCTGAACTCCTCGCTGGCTGGAGGATCCCTGAACTGGGGGGGAGGGCGATCAGTCTAGCCGGTGGTATGTCACGGTGGGTGGGGTTCCAAGGAAGAGTTATGACAAAATCCAGTATCGGTGAGCATGGAGGAGGTGGGAGTGTTTTGGTAAAGGGGGAAAGACGGGAGGGAAAACCTTTCAGCTGTAATTGAGAGGTCACCGCGGGTCAGCCGGTGATCAAACAGGGCCCACGTTGTCATGTGTGCAGAGGCAGAATCACAGCTTGCGGTTGTGAAATTATAGTGTTTCTCTACAGAGTTTGTCTTTATCATACCTCTGGCATATAAAAATGAAATTGGCTTTTTGTTTGTTTTTCAACTTGTGATATACAGAAACTCGCAAAACTACTTCTGGGCTCCAAAAATCCTCCTGTGGGTTTGAAAGGCATGTTGTCTTTTACAACCATTATGAAAAATACAGCATTTATCAGAACCAGAAATTATTAAAAAAAAAACAAAAAAAACAACTCAGATTTTCAAGTCACATTTTTGTAAAATAGATCATAAAAATAACTTGTGCTTTTATGTCTTATAATTCATGAAATTAAACTTGTGTAATACTGCACCATAGACATTTCTGAGTTCTGTTTCTAGCCATAGATAAATAAATTCACAAAAAATAATCCAGTTGGACGAGATTCTGTAAAAAACTAATAATTTTGCACTCGTCTGTACAGTTGAGAAGCAATGTTTAATCAACCTGCTATAAACAGTAATGTGACAAAAATTCAGAGTTTTCAGCTAGAAAATGACAAGAGAGTCTGAGATGAATGCAGTATGGTTCAAAAACGGTACACAGAAGAGCAAGTTGCATCTTTCTAGAGTCTATTATCTATCTATAATATGTCGAAACACCTTTTTTCCATTTTTAGTAATACCTGTGGGCCTTCGGAAAAGTGTTGCACATGCTAATTCCAGATGTTTTTTAGATCAAAGTTATAATAATAAATAATCAAAGTTAATGTCATTTTTCTTTTTTTTGTGATTCGTGGCATTGTAACTGCATAACATCAATTTCTCACTTCTCTCTACTTCTGGTCAAAGTTGTGCTGTTTCTATAGAGGTGCAGGATTTTATATTGCAATGCAAAATGGGCCCACAGTGAGTGAAAACACTGAGAAACTGCTCAGCGTTCAGAGGGTTAAAGTTCTGCATTGTGAATGTCCATTAAATCCTGTTGATACTGTGCAATTTTAGTCGGTCTCAGACAAAAGTTGAGCAAAACATGATTAAATCTTTGCGTGGTTGATGGCTGATTTCTATTTATTTATTTTTTCGTTTCTGTAAAGAGTCTCTCAGTGTGAGTACATGACAGGTTTGCAAACCAAGCAGTCAGAACAAAAACACAATGCCAAATGCAATAGCATGCTAGCGTAAGCATATTTGTCTCAAACTCACCTTGCAAAATTGACCTCTGCTCGCTGGATATGACCAGATTCTATGACTGGCTTTTTGGTGTTTAAATAGAGTGTCTGATAGTTATTGGTGCAGCAGTTATGTCCTTGAAATTGAACAAAAGCATGCAGCTTCTAAGCATTGTCAGGTAGTTAACCTTTATTTCACCTGGCTTAAATTTTAACTGATTCTTGTTGCAACAATCAGCTGCATTCAAACAAAAGCACCACCTGAGGTCAAGCTAAATGATGACCAGAGATTGTGGTTTACCTCCAGTTCTGGACCTTCCTCCTTCTTTTTCTCCTCTTTTTTCCCTCCCCTGTGAGATTTTTTAATGCCTAAAATTTCCACCACTGTGGCCTGAGCTTGTTTGTTGTTTTGCTGCATTTGAAAACCAGTGATGCAGACCTTTGGGTGACTCAGCTTCTTGGAATGTACATCTGGCTGGCTATTATCTCTTAATTAATCCATTGAAATGTCAGAAAGTTGTCCACAATGCCGACTGTATTTGTCATCATATTCAAATTGCTTTTTATAGTCATACAAAACTTAAAGGTTTTCAGTTTGGAACAAAAATAGCCATTATTCATATTTGACGAGGTGAAATCTATTGGGTTTTTTTCCTAAAAAAATAACTTACATGCACCTTTGTGCATTGTTTTTGTGCACTGACTGACCACTTAATCATGCAATCATTTAAGCTCTATGCTCTTATGTTTCCACGATTCAGCGGGCGTTTATTTCACCATCTGACATACCTCAAGAACATAGATGTAGTGCTGCTGGAGTGCATCCTAACGTTCTGCTGCTTTTATTTTTGTGTGTGTCTGAGTTAGGACATAGAATATTAAAGTATTTAAAGTGCCAGAAGATTCAATCATCACAAAAGCAAGAAGAGCACGCATGCCAGAGAGCCAACAGAAAGGAATGGTCAAGCTGTGTTAGACGTGAGGATTGATTCACAACTAACGCATTGAGCAGCATGCAAGAAAACATTCCCCGCTTAAATTCGACAGTAGCAGCCTTTTAAATAGCACCACGAATACAATCTTTTCTTTTCTCTAGGTCTATATGTTCACTAGTAAAGATAAAAAGGCAGATGAACATTCTTTTATTTTTTGGAACAGCTACAAAAACATTTTCCTGCCAGTTTACCTCATTCATCACTGTCTAAATCAGGAGTGTCAAACATGCGGCTCCTGGGCCAAAACTGGCCCTCCAGATGGTCCAATCCGGCCCGACTTTGTAAAGTATAAAAATTCCAGAGAAGACATTAACTGCAAATCGTAAATTTGTAAAACTACAATTGTTTTTGTTGTTTTTTGTCATTTTGTCTGACTTGTCATTTATCTCATGTTTTTGTTGTTTTGATCCTTGTTTTTGTCTTGTTTGTTGCTCGTGTTTTTTCTCTTATTTTTGCCATTTTGTGTTTTGCTTTATTCGTTGTCACTTTGTAACTGTTTTGTCTAATTTTTTGTTTTGTTTCGTGTCGTGTCTCATTTTTTGTCATTTTGTGTCTCATTTTTGTAATATTTTGTCTAGTTTTTGTCTTTTTTTTTGTCTTCTTTTGTCTGACTTTTGTCATTTTTGTCATAAAGTAAAGTACTATATCATTCAGTTCCAGATACATGTGACTGAATGTTTTGTGCCTTTATAGATAAACTGTGATCTGTAGGTTTTAATGTGTAAATGATTAACTGAGGCGTAATATTGTTGAAACTGAATTTATTTTTATTAAGAAATTTCAGATTGTTCATAATGTTTTGTAATAAGATAATTCCTTAAATGTGAACTTTTTTGCATGAAGACAAAGGAAAAATTTGGAATTGTGGTTATTTGTAGGTTATTATGTTATGATTTTATTGGTCCGGCCCACTGGAGATCAAATTGAGCTGAATGTGTCCCCTGAACTAAGATGAGTTTGACACCCCTGGTCGAAATGGTCTAAAGTTGGTTGCAACACATTTATTTACAAAAAAAAAAAGGCTTAATTATCAGCCATATGATATTAATTTGACTGATAATAACGTACTTGTTGGACAACATTGACATAATCTTTTACTTAGGAGTATTAACCTGTTCTTCTTTTTGCAAATAATTAAGTCGTAGCATGACTTTATGAACTATTTTTGAACTCAGTGTAACATTTGATTGTGTTTGAATTTATGTAAAGTGGCCACACAACAGTCAATTCTGCTCAAAACTGATAGGCAGACACTGGATTTATTATTGTAGAAGTTATTGTGTACGTATCTTTAGACGGGCAGTCTGTGTTGACACTTTTCCTCCATCAGAGAAGGTGTTCCTATGTCCACTTGTTTTTCCCGTCAGCTCCGAGGCTTCTTTGAGAGAGGGAAATGGTCCATTGTTTTAGAAGGGAAGTGCCACTGGCTGCTGTCCAATCCCTTTGTGATTGGCTGGAATGTGGAAGCAAAGGGCCTGGCGCTGAAACTAAACCAGTTAGTGAGAGGACTGTATTTACGTTGGCTGTGATTGTAACACCACAGTGTCCGTATATATCCTCCTGTCACGTCGGTTCAGGCTTCATATGCGACGTGGTGCTCATTTAACTCTCTGTCGGTCCACAGAAGTGACTCTGAAGGTTCACCTGAGCGACGCCAGCACCCACCAGCCCCTGCTCGGAGCTGCCGTGCAGCTCTTTGCCAATCACACGCCTGTAACCGCAGAAACCTCATCAGCTGATGGCAACACCTACCTGCGCTTCCCCTATCGCCTCGGGACGCCGCTGGTCGTCACCGCAACCAAACAGGGATACGTGCCAAACTCAGTGCCCTGGACTCCCTCCAGACTACCTGGTAGGTGTGAATGTGTGTGTGAGAGATATTTTAACCCTCTGAAGAACATTTTTATTCACTGTTGGATCATTTTTCACTGCAGTATAAAATCCTGCACCTCTACGGAAACAACACAACCACGACTAGAAGGAGAGAGAACTCAAAAATATATTCTGTACAGGATGACACAGTTATAATGCAATGAATTAAAGTAAAATTAATTAACTCCAGAAGATAAATGCAGTGTAATCAGTTATTTAAACCATTTAAATCAAGTGTTGTAGCTTCATACATGCTAAAACTGCATGTTTATCTGTTTAAGCCTCTGAACCTCAAGTAGTTCCTGAAAGTTTTTTGCGATTGGATCATTTTTTACTGCGGTATAAAGTCCTGCACCTCTGTGGAAACAGTACAATTATGTCTAGAAGTGCAGAGAACTCACAAATGTGTTCGGTGAAATATAATAGTTATAATTCACATAAATCATTAATTTAAAAAAAAAAAAAAAAAAGAAGTTGAATTTCTTGTTTTGTTTCTCAAAAAAAATTACACACCTGGGTTCATCATGTACAACATTTTTCCAAATGCCCACATGTGTTACCAACACTGCAGCTCTACACACTATAGATAATTTACTACTTATATTTTTAATTTGTCATCATACCTCCATAATTGGTGGCGTCTGCTCTGTAGAAACACAGCCTGCAGGTCAACTGATAAACTTTCTGAATTTTTATTTTATTTATATAATATTTATCACATGTCTGTTGGTCACAAATTACTCAGTCATGGCTTGTGATTCCAATGAAATTTCTCAACTATAAGCTGTAATTTGGGTAATTTTTCCCTATGAAACTGTAAGTTCCAAAAAATGAGTTTAGAAACTGTGGGATAGTTGAAAATGAGCTAATTTTCTCTGTTTTTACAGTTTCAGACTCTAATGAATAGTTTAATTTTGGCAATTTTTTACTGTTTACTCCAGTCATGTAACCTATTACTGCCACCTTCCCCATTAAAACTGTTAATGGAAACAAGCCTAAGTCACATTCGCTAATATTTTGAAATTTTTTGCCACAAATGCAATTGACAATTACATGGAAGCATGGCTAGTTTAGTGGCTAATAAGAGAACTGATATATATAATATATTGTGCCCCAAACTACTTAGGGTACCTAATGTGGCCAATATTTACAACGCAGAAAACACTCAAAATGTTCAAAATTATTGTTATAGTCGGAGCCTTTTACGCCTGTTTCAGAAAGAGGTCAGCAGAGAGATGACACACTACACATTAAGGGGGAAATGAGTAGTTTTAATAGTAGTTAATTTTTACATTTTTATAATTTCAGGCTCTGATAAATTGTGTAATTTTGGCAATTTAACCTGCTTTTTAAACCTACTGGTGGGTTCTTCGGGTTGAGAGGATTGAATACAAACACAAAAATTAAATTGTGAAGTAGCCACATTTTGAAGAAAAGTATTCCCCTAAACTATACAAATGTAGGTTATTGTTTTAACGTTCGCTGCCAGTTTGCTGTGTGTTTATGTGAAAATAAGACTGTATAGGTTTGTGCCAGGTGTGTGAGCTAATGATGAGTGGAGTGCTCCATTACTAATTTATGACAGTAGATGCCAAAACCCAGCGAGGGGGCTGCTTAAGCTTCCCTTTCACTGACACACACACACACTCGTACACAAAACACCTCCCGAGCGCCTGCAGTACAGTGTGTGTGTGTTGGGAGGTGAATGTGGGGGTTTATTATGAGCCAACGGAACGGCGGCCAATTGGATTATCACGCTTACCAGCTCTGAACAATGGAGGAGTGAAAAGAAGGAAGGAAGAGGAAAGAAGTGCAGCCTGCTGGGTCAGACTTCTGTCCTGCTCTGCTGACGGGATGAAAGCAGGAGTATTAAAAATGCATAACGATGCTTTAATGACTGGTTATGTCTGATAGTGATCAGTTAAGTGGCCAGGTAGATTGCAGCCTGTTGTCTGATCTGACAGTGTGTCTGAGCTGCGTTGTGTTTGTTTCCCTTTCTAGTGTTTTCCTCCATCAGTCTGGACCTGCTGCCAGAGAGAGCTGCGACTCTGATGGTGTATGAAGATGTTGTCGAGATTGTTTCCGGCTTACAAGGTAAACTTAGTGTGTATAAGTCTGTCTGTGTTGTCATCAAAAAAAAGTTGGGGTTTTTTTGGCAGCAAGCACCATATCGCAAGGATTTAGCTGTCAAATGAGGAAGGTCTTGTGATATGATGCAGTTTTCAAATATAATCCTTAAAATGCTCTGTAGAATAGAAATGATTCCATTTACATTTCCTCCTGAAAGGTGCAAATAATGCACTTTATGGTCTGATTATTTTGCAACCTACTTCAACCTTTAATTTCTTTGATTATTTATGTTGCAAAAATTGAAAAATACCTGGATTTTACATGCACAAAATGTTTTTCCAAGTGTTACCAATATTGGAACAAGTGGTGGCTCCAAATACTGTAAAAATGCAACTATTTCCATTTCTACAAAGTCAGTATTTTTCACACTAACCTGCAGATCTCACTGTAGAACGATGTTTTACCTGTTAAATGTATCTTTCAACAACTTGCTCCTCTGTTTACTGTTTTAGATTTCCAAACAGTTTTCATTAAAAGAAAATAGTTTTTTGTCAATAAGCACCATATCGCAAAAATTTGGCTGTCAGATGAGAAACTCTTTTTAATATGGTTAAATTCTCAAATATAATCCATAAAAAATACAAATGATTCCATTTACATTTCCTCTTGAAAGGTGCTTAGAGGTTGTTAAAGATAATATTACAAGTTTTACCGATATATATGTAATCACTTTAGATATTTTTAGGATTTTTTTGGAAGATTTTTACTCATTTTTTGAAAATATTTACAAGAATTTTCTTTCCAAATTTGGGGGATTTTTTTTAAAATAAAACTTTTAGGGGAAACTTTTAAGGAATTATTGGAATTTTCTTCCTGAAGGTTTTTCCAAATTTTCAGAAATCTGGAGAATTTTTTGCTGAATTTTTGAATTTTTTTCAGACAAGGAAACAATATTTTTTGGTGCCCATAAATGAGGACAACAGGAGGGTTAAAATCAGTTTTCCCAGCTAATTTTAAGATCTCAATATTCTAAATATCATATCTTATTTCAAGAAATCTTACCAAGCCATTTTTACTTGTTGTATTGGCAGCTTTTTTCACTTATTTCAAGGTAAAAGTTCCTCGAAATAAGTTTTTTTTCTCGTTTTGAGAGGAGCATTTTTTCCAGTGTGCTGGATGTAACTTCCAACAACTTGCTCCTCTGTTTACTGTTTCTGAGCCATGCTGCATTTATTCTATTGTTCCAGTATGTTTTATTTTACTCTCAGCCTCTTTAATTTGTCTCCATATTTGTCTCCTCTCTGCTCCTTGTAATCACGCTGGAATTCAAATGAATATTTAGTGAATTTTTGTCCACCGACTGTTGATCCCAGCTGAGTCAGTCGTGGCTTCACAGTTGCACCCACAAGCACAGAATTTATTAAATATCATGACTTTATGCTTTAATTTGGTTAATTTTCCTAATGGAACTGTACATAGCACATTATTAGTTCATGGATGTTTGGAAATTGAAACATCTGCTGATTGTCTCTGTTGTAAATGTCGTCATTTTTGTGACCTATATTTATCTATTTTTAAAGAAAACATCTTTTTCAAACCTTCTGGCAGACTTTGGGGTTCATAAAGTTGAAGCAAATTCTACTCTGGTGGTCAAACAATCAAAATATGAGGAAGATCTTCTGATGTGCCAAACCAAATACTGTCAAATATTAAGCCAACATGCACAAAGTCCTTAAAATGCTCCGACAAATAGAAAACATTTACACTGCCATGGCAACCAGGCATCTCTGGAGGCAGATCATGTGCTGCAATAAAAAGCTCCAAATGGACCTTGTGGTCAGATTGTTTTTCTGACTGTTGTAAGATCAAGATTGAACTTTGAATCTAGATTTTCACCCAGATTTTGTTTCCCTGCACCATTTTTTTGAGCTCTGAATCCATGTAGCTCTCTTTAAACTCCATGTACACTTCAGTTAAAAGAAAGTAGAGATGTGAAATGACAGGGACTCACAATTTACTTGCTAATTGTGAACTAGAGCTGCAAAGAGCAATCAATTTATCGATCAAGTCAACTATTTTGATTCCTGATTAATCAGTTTGAGTAACTTTTTAGGGGAAAAAATGTCTAAATTCTCTGATTGCAGCTTCTTCAATGTGAATATTTCTGGTTTCTTTCCTTTTTTATGACAGTAAACTGAATATCTTTAGGTTGTATGGACAAAACAATACATCTTGATTGACATTTTCTACATTTTATAGACCAACGAACTGGTTGATTAATTGAGAAAGGCGTAAACAATGAAAATAATCTTTAGTTGCAGCCCTATATGCACTCTTAAACTTCAACTTTATTTGTCCTTTGAAGGGCAAATTGTTATGCAGCAGTTACACAAGCGTTCACAATAAACAAACAATAAAAAGACAATAAAAAGCATTTTAAAAGTGTAAAACACAATAAAAGCAGTAAAAAACACAAGTCATAAAATAGACAGAAGCATTAGTATCTTTAAGTATTTATATGTTTAAAAAAAAAAGCTAATTTAGCTGGACTATTTGTGCTGAAAATTATATGTAAATCAGTTTTTTGACAACGTATTTGCACGCTTGAGTTCACTATATCAGATTTTTATCTATTTTGGAATAAATTAGCATATTTGTTTTTAATAAAAAATGAAAAATACTGCACCTTACATCAAATAGCTGTTGTCTAATAAGATCTAATGGAACAGATACGTAAAAAAAATCAGCTGTCTTCTATACACACATTACAAATGAGCGTGTCTTTGTTAGTCGGCCTCTTTGTTAAAGTGTAATTACATTAGATAAGGCTTTCCCACTCAGGCAGATCAATTTAGCGTCTTTGTCTGCTGGCTCTTTTGTGTTTCTGCGACCGACAAGGGAGTAATTTAACATGTCAGCTGCGTTGTCCGACTACAAAAAAAAACTTCTCGCTTAAATATATGCAGGCACCATTAACATGTAAACCTCCTGAGTGCATCCTGCCCACAGCACGCGCCTCCGACCGACACACTCCGTTTGCCACGATGTTGTGAACTCCGGCCGCCCGGGGGGAGCGATAAACCTTGGCGTGTGGCGCAAGGAAGGATAATAAAAGAGGGGCGACGATGAAGAGGAGGAGGAGGATACAGTATGTGCTGGGAAGTGGGGTTGTGGGTGGAGCAGCCGGAGACAGAAAAAAGGGGAGAACAGGGGGGATGGGAAGAGCAGTGTCCAACAGAAGGGAGGTGAGGGGAAAAAGTGGAGGAAAGGGAGGGCACAGAGAGCAGAAACAGGGTCATTTCCTTTCACGGAAACCGCCACAGAAGGGAAACGACACCTGAATTTCTAGAACGAGCTGCAGAGTTGCAGTGCGGGCTCAGAAAAATCATGTAGCAGAAACACTCTCGTATACAGCTGCAAGCGTGCCTCACTGCTCAGGAATGTGAACTCAGCTCTGTCGGACCACAATGACATCACCTTGCTGACTCCAGCTACATGCAGGAGGTTTTTGTTTTTTTTTAAGTTTATTGCATTTAATGTGCAATTTGTTAATGGCAAGCAGAGGCTGGATGATGAAGAATGAATAGAAACAAACAGCAGAGTATCAGAAAGAAGCATCACGTTCGTCTCTGCTGCATCGATCCAAAGTTACCTCCATTAGGCCTGATTTGATGGTGGATTTATATAGAGGCATTAGATGGAGACAGGGAACACGAGATTGCCTTGTAAAACATGCTAAAACAAACATCAGCACGCAAGATGGACCGTTAAAGTCCGGTGACGTCCAGAATGCTCCACTGAATTTAATAGAGACTGAATGAGAAAATCTTACCTAACTTTAACCCTCGTGTCGTCCTGCGGGTCAAAATTGACCCATATTAAAGTTTGAAAATGTGGAAAAAATATATATTTCCACAGTGAAATTTCTGATGTCCACATTTTCAACATTTTTGGGAAATCTTTGAACATTTTTTGGTGGGAAAAAAAAAACTGTTTCTTAAGAACATTCACAAAAAATTTTTTCTTTGGGCTGAATAAATCTTCTCTAATCTTATCTTCGTTTGTATCCAGCTGCTGTAACGTGTGAATTCCCCCACTGAGGGATCAGTATGGTTTATTTTGTCTCACAGTTTCTGACTTCTGTCTTTCTGCTTCTCTCTCAAAGGTTTAAGAAGCCAGCCCAACGTTCATTTCCTGCGCCGAGCCCTCAGCCTCCCTTCCAACACGTCCTACGCCAACCTGACCGCTCTGCTCACCGTGGCCAACTCCCCGTCACACATCCAGCACTTTCCACACCTGCAGGTTCTGGGTGGCAACGGTACAGGTGAGGCGCAAAAGAAATAAGACTGAGGAGAGTGGGTGAGGGATGAAAAGCTGCTGAGAGGGGGGCGGGGAGCGAAGAGAGGCCTCGTTATCTGACCTCCTGAAACACAATAACCCCTGTGTGTGCTTTCTGTTCTAACACGAGCCCAGAGGCCGAATCTTACCCACGTCTTGATGTGTGTGTCGTCTGATTTTTGTGCATTATCCACCTTCTCCCTGCAGGCAGCGGCATTTGTGCTTTGTGACATTTTCCAACCTCGCAGTCCTTTCAACCCTCCATCCCGTTTCCTTCTTTTCCTGCCTTCGCCTTGTTTTCTTTCCTGTCTTCGCCCTGACAACTCTCCTTTATCTGAGCTGTTTTATGTTCCCCCTCCTGCCGTCTGCTGCTTTCTTTGCGCCCCCTCCTGTGCACTTTACTCCCTTTTGCTTTTTCGCTGCATTTTTTCACTCTTGTAATCGCTCTGCTGCTCTCATAGGCTCTGAGAAGAAGTTCGAGTTGACTCCTGTGGCGGCCATTTCTGTTCACCTGTTGGCCAGCGATGGCGTGGAGCTGCAGGTGAACGATCCAATCACAGTTTCTGTTCCTCTGCCGCCCGACAGCGGCCTGAAGGAGAATGATCACATCCCTGCTTGGAGATTTGACCCCCGTATGGGTATGTACACTTTCTGACTGGGAGCTCTTGTAGGTTTATGTGTTAATACCGGTGCAAAAATAACTCGGTAATATATTTACTTTAGTGCAAATGATTTGCAAAGTGATCACAACAGGGGCATTAACACAAACCACGCGCACACGGCTCACAGTTTGTATCCGAGTGGTGAATGGAATTATTCATGAGGTCGTAAAAATGACCAGCGTACGGCTCCACATTAATCTGCAAATCAAAGCGCTGCGACACATCACAAGATTGGACCGTGGATGCATAATCTCCCCAGGGGCTCAGTTAAATCTTGAACTGACCTAAACAATAGCAAAGAGCTCGGTGGTGTTTGTGGCTCGTAAAGGAGAGACTCTGTTGTCAAATGTCTCGCACCGTGACACACACAGTTTCCTCTGAAGACGGTCTTCACTGGAAGACAGTGATTAGGTCAACAGTTGAGTCAGACATGTCTGCACTACAAAGCATCCCTCAGCATGTACATTAGTCTCTCATTTACAGACGTACAGTCTCTCTGCATTGTGTCTGTGCTCTGCCGGTTGCAGGAAAAGGTCTTTATGATCTATTAAAGTTCTTCTGGTGAAGTTAAATGCGCTCCGTTGGTTGAATCAGCCTTCAAACATACTTTTGTAGTTTGGTCTGGAGATCAAATGGGTATTAGATTGCATTTATTTAACCCTGCAGAAACCCTGATAATGCAGTTTACCGTGACAAAACATGAATAATTACCACTTGACAGATGTATAAATGCTGCTAAGTGAACTGCAGCTTTGTTTATTCTGAGTTAAGCTGTCACTTTGTTGCTCTGAAACAGAATAATCATTGGGAAATTTGATTCCTAATGTAGTTTATTGTTAGAAATTGCTTCATCTTAACTTTCTAAACATCAAAACCTGCCTGCAGGTTTGACAGGTTTGTCTTGTTTTACAAAAATCACCAAAATTTAACCATTTACTAGAGCGAGAAACGATAAAAACAGAAAGAATTGTTGAATTTTCAACTGTCCCATGGTCCTTTAATTGATCTTCTGTGACGTACAGTTTCATCTGAAAAATCAACAAAATAAGCTTTAATCTGTCAATACTGTACTATTTCATTCTCATTTCTCATTTCTGTACATATTGTAAACACTATTGCTACTATTTTATTATTATTATATTACTATTACTGTGTTTATTGCCACATAAGCTGCTGTAACAATGTGAATTTCCCCTGGAGTGGGGAGAAATAGAGGACTATCTTATCTTAAAAATCTTCAAAATGATTTTATTCTATAAGTCTTAGTTAAAAATTTACCAAAAATACAGCATTTGCACATTTCAGATTCTGTAAAATACTCAAAAATTTTGCATTCCTCAGCGCAACTCTGAAGCCATTAGTGACTCGACTTCAATAAACAGTCACTTTACAAAAGATTAGAAACAAAAAGCAGAAAGAATACTTAGATTTTCAGCTTTCTGTCCTTAAACAAGATCTGAGTTTAAAATCGTTGTATTTCATCCAAATCACTTTATTCTACACGCGTCCTTCATACATACAATGTTTAGACTAAACAGATTCTGTAAAAAAACAAAAAAATTTGCGCTTCTCTGCACATCCGTGAAGCCATGACTGACTCAGCTGTGACCAACAGTCACTTGACAAATATTCTGAGAGTTTTCATTTGAAATGCAGGCTGCGTTTACACAGAGTGGAGGGGAGACAAATGTTAAAACAAATTACAGAGACTGGGAGCAAAATAAAACATTCTTCATCAATAAAATAAATGCAGCATGGCTAAAAAATAGTACACAGACGAGCAAGTTTTTTGAAATGTTTCTAGAGCTGATATGCAAAGTAGTGTGAGAACTGCTGAGTTTGTAGACGCTGCAAAAACATAAATAGTTCGAGTTCTCTCTACTTCTGGTCTGTTTCCATAGAGGTGCAGGACTTTACATTGCAGTGAAAAATGAGCCTGCAGTGAGCTAAAAATGTGCTAGAAGTAAAAAAAAAAAAACGCCAGAGGTCGGAGGGTTAAGATTGGAGGAAACAAAAAAGAGGAAGTCGGGATATTCAAAGAGGAAAAACAAATATACAAGAGATGCTGAGATGGAAAAACACTTCACAAGCGGAGGAAACGAGCAGGACAAACAGGGGGAGTGGAAGGACAGATAAGGAGGAAAGACACAAGGAACAGAGGCGAAGAGAAACGAGAGAAGCCGTGTGACTCAGCAAACACTGTGCCCATCCCTGCCCAGATTCACCCTGTCTGAGCTGTTTACACTGGGGAGTCCTCTCTGTGTGGCTGACCTGTTCAATACCGACATTTAATGACTCCATTCCCACGCTTGCGTACAATGCAGCGGACTTCTTCAGACACAATGCAAACATTTATATTGTCAACACGGCCCCGTATGTCGCTTCTGCTTCTCGCCCATTCATGCAAAGTCAACACGAGCGGCCGCAGATCGTGGTCGCCTCATCTGGGAGATATTTGCATCATGTCGGGACGAAGGCGCGTCTGTTTATGACACACACTACAGGTGAATCTGATCTGTTTGCATATGACATCATTTCTTTCCACGCTTGCTTGGCGTCCAACAATACATGAGAAGATGTCGGTTATTCAAGAGGAACTGGTTCGTCTTCCATGTGCGCACTTTATTCAACAGAGCTTCTTTGTGGGGGACCAGATGGATATCAAAGTTGTTTTGTTTTTTTTTGTTTATTAGGCTCAGTTTAACACACGCATAACCACACACACACACACACGCACACACACGCACACACACACTCTTAACTGCTCAACTCAATCAGGAGTTTCTGTTGTGTTACTTATTTGGCGGGTTGCTAAGGAACATGAGATGTAGCCTGGAGAGGGGTCCGGGGACAGCTTCTGTTGTGGAAATACTCGCTGCAGCAGACTGTGTGGAGGCTATAAGTGTGTGTGTGTGTGTGTGTGTGTGTGTGTGTGTTCTTTCAGCCTTAATCAAAGCCCTTTTTATAGCCGCTGCATGTTGATACTTTGGGCATTTTAAAGCCGAGCCCAGAAGATCTTTAAACCACCACAGGAGCAAACGTGGACCAGATTTTTAGGCTTCATTCGCTCATTGTGTCATTGTTAACCCCCTGAATCCCCCGTGAAGCAGTTTCTGTCGGTTTTTGTGGTTCCTGTCACATTTTTCCTCACCGTGGGCTCGTTTTTCACTGCAATATAAAGTCCTGCACCTCTGTGGAAACAGAACAACCATGAAGAAGGAGAGAGAATTTAAAAATACAATGCTATACATCATTTTAAAAGGGAAAAAGTTGAATTTCTTTGATTATTTATTATGCAAAAATTGAAAAATCCTGGACTCAGCATTTTCCCAAGTGGAAAATAATATGATACGACAAGATATGATGGAACCTTGTTAATCCAGAAGGTGGATTTACGTCCCAGATGTTGTTGTAAAAAAAATTGTGGCTCTGTAAATCATAGATATTTAACTATTTCCATTTTTACAACTTGTTCAAACTCTGCTTTTCTTAACTTTACTCTGCACATCTACTGGAGAACGATGTTTCACCATGCTGAATGCATCTTCTTATTCTGTTTTTGAGCCATGCTGCATTTATTTTCCATACTTATCTCTTCCCTGTTATGTCAAAAACTCTCTGAATTTTTGCCACCAGACTGTTGGTTGCAGCTGAGTCAGTCATGGGTTTACTGTTGTACACGGGAGTGCAGAATATTTAGTTTTTTACAGATTCTGTGTAGGGCAAGCACCTTAATTTTGGTGATTTGGATGAGATATCCTGATGTTAAACTTAGATTTGGTTAATTGTATTGTTCAAGAACCTTCGAAAAGTAGAAAATCAAACCATTCTTTCTATTTTTACGATTTCTATTTATGATAAATGGTGTATTGTAAACATAAGCGCCTTTCACACCTTCTAGCAGGCTTTGCGGTTGGGAGATTTAATATCGATGCAGATTTCCGACTTCCTGATGTGTAACTTCGCATAAACACAGAAACAAAGTGGGTCTCGCCATGTTTGCCCTGAGACACAGAGGATTGGAAGTGTAAAAGCACAGGCGAGTGTTTCCTCTTGGAGCAGATTTAACTGTGTGCCAATCAATCAGGGCCTTTGGCTTTGTAGTGGTTTTTAGGAATGGCAGCGCTGGAGCTGCTATTGTGTTTAGTGTTTCCTATTCATCTTCTCCCACTGTTGTTTGCATGCTGCCTCCCTGTGGGTGACTTGGGTACTACCAAAACACTCGAATTCTAATGTATGTAATGGTATTAAAGACTCGAAAAAAAAAGAATTGAATTTGGTGTCTGATATAAAGCCCAATTTTGAGTCATTTTGGACAAAAACGAGCTTAAATTTGTCAGTTTTTTTGAGACAAAACTGAAAGTCTGAACACTAAATGGTGTAATTTTGGCAGTGTTAAAAACATGCTCTTCAAACCTGCTGACAATTTTTAGGCATCAGAGCGTTAAATTACTTGTAATAAAATTTACAAATTGTTTGACCTTGAACTTAAGTCATTTCCTCTTGATACACATTTTAATGCTGTTAAGTGAGTTGCTGAGTTAAGGGGAGTCAGGTGGGAAGTTGCTGCAGGACGTGCAGTCGCCACTTTGCCGCTGATTTATTCACTACGAAGGTGACAGTTTCCCAAACACAGAATAATTGTGGGTAAATGTGATTTGTGTGTTTGTGTGTGCAGGCGCCTGGATAAAGAGCAGCTGGGCTCATGTGCAGAGGGACGGAAACCAGCTCAGTCTGACCTACATTGCTCCTCAGCTGGGATACTGGGTGGCCGCCATGTCCCCTCTACACTCAGGTGAGAATCTGAAAAAAACTATATTTACTTTGCAGAAAACAGCACACATTTAGGGTTGTGGTCACCTGCACACCCTGTTTATTTGTCCTGCACAAAGCTGTAGAATATAGATGTAATCCAAACAAACACTGCAAGAATTCTGCCAACAAGCTCATGTGTCAGTGAAGTTTTTGTTTCTCTTTCAGGTCCAGTGGTTGCGAAGGACATCAGCACATACCACACTGTGTTTTTGTTGGCTATACTGGGAGGAATGGCTCTCATCCTGCTCTGCCTGCTCTGCCTCCTGTTGTACTACTGCAGGTGTGTCCAAATCTTTCCACAGCAAACGTCTGGGATACTGGGAAAACAGGCCTTACAATATTTTAGTTTTTCTGCAGTTATGAATTAAAAAAAAGAAATAAAATTGAATTTTCATCAGATGACTTAAAAACATATTTAGAAGAATGAATCACTCTATAATTTTAGAGGTGATTTTATAGGGAAGTGCATCTTAATCAAAAATCCAAAATATTTTTTTTAAAGGGCTGCTGACATAGTAGAGCTCCACGATACTGGAAAAACTGAGTAGTTTTTCTGCAATTGTATAACTCTGGACAGAAATAATCTCTCAAGAGTTACAGGCTGAAATCTGAAAATAAAAACCAAAATTTAAAAAGCTGAAAAAAAGCCACTGCTGACACAGTAGGGCAGCACAGTACTGGAAAAAGCTGACATTACAGTATTTAGTTTTCTGCAATTGTATAAAGGGAGAAAAATAACTGGAATTTTCAGCAGATTAATGAAATAACTCTTTTTGGAAAGAAAGAATCACTCCAGAATTATAGGGCAGATTTTAAGGGGAGGAAATCTACATTAAAAATGTGAAATATTTTTTTTAAAAAGCTGAAAAAATCCACTGCTGGCACAGTATTGCTGCACAGTACTGGAAAAACTGACGTTGCAATATTTTGTTTTTCTGCAATTGTATAAAGAAAGAAAAAAATTGAATTATCACCAGATGAATTTATTAACTATTTGTTTACAGACACATTCTGTGAATGATGAACATTCTGGACTTTTAAACTACCCTGTGCAATATTATTATTTCTTGTATGTGTTTCATACGTTACATACGTTTGCCTTCCCTGTGTGTGATTATGCACATCACAATGTTGATGTTGAAGAAACAGATCGATATATTCACCAAAAGCAAATTCGATATTCAAACAATATCAGCGCTGTACAGTAGAAAATGTGAATATGCTATTTTAGGATTCATATTTTTGACCTTGACATCATCCAGAAGAACTCATGTTATTACAAGAACATTTTATGACGCGTTTAATTTAACTAAACAAACCACGTTTTGAATATTTTTGTTTTCTGCCATGTAGAACCTGTTTTTGCATCATCTGAGCTTACTGAAGTAAACTCGTTGTTTTCATTCATTCATCAGTTCGTCGGTGATAATGGCACCAAAACAATCAATCTCTCATGGAAATAAAAGCAAGTAATCTCACGTAAAGCTGTCTGAGAGTGCTGAGGTTTTATGTTGCTTAGAGGTAAACGCAGTGGACTAGAAGTGCACAAACACTCAGGTACCGCCGCTGTAAAAGTTGGTGTCCAGTCTCAGTATAACCAAACAAAAAGTGATTTATTGTCAAAATGTTTGCTCATGAAAGAAGCTTTAAAGTCGAAGTGATTTCTCTGATTGAGTTCTAACCTCTGCTGTGTCTCTGTGTTGTCCAGACGTCGCTGTTTGAAGCCCCGAGGGTCTCACCGTAAACTGACCATGTCCTCCGGTCTGGACAGCAGTAAGAGGGACCAGGCCACCTCCATGTCCCACCTGAACCTCATCAGCAACGAGGTCCGTACCACTTTAAGCTCTGTGATCAGGCTGCTTTCCCCTGTTTACAAAAGGAACTTCTCTTATTTTACCCGTCTAAATTTGTCCAACCCTCTGAACTCCAATTAGCTGCACATTTTTCCTCACTGTGGGTTCATTTTTCGCTTATCCTGCACCTCTATGGAGACACAACCATGACTAGAAGGAGAGAGAACCCAGAATTGTGTCCTGTGCAGAATAACACAATTATGTCGCAAGTCATTATATAAAAACAAAAAATGATTAATTTATTCACTAGAAAATGAAACATTGGCTCAAAAATAACAGGTGTTGCCAAATACTGGAAAAATGTTGGCTCTATACACTGGAAAACATGCCCCTCTCAAAACAAGATAAAAGACTTATTTCAAGGAACTTTTACCTTGAAATAAGTGAAAAAATCTGCCAATAGAACGAGTGAAAAATGGCTTGGTAAGATTTCTAGAAATAAGATATGATATTTAGAATATTGAGATCTTAAAATTAGCTGGGAAAACTTATTTTAAGCTATATTTTACCAGGATTGTCAAGCTTAGGTGTCTTAAAATAAGCCAGACATGCTAAAAAAAAGAAAGTAGCAGTTTTTCACTCAAAAATAGATTTTTGCTTTCATGTAACCTCCTAATTTGAGAAGTATTTATCTTAAATGAAGTGGGATGAGACATTTTGACTAAAAATAAGACAAATAGACTTGGTAAGATTTTGAGTTTTTGCAGTGTACAGGGTGTCCCTAAAGTCTTGACACACAGGAAGTCTCATTAACTGGAATTTTTTTGCCTCCACAGATTAAATATGGCTTTGTTGAAAGATTAAATTCACATGCTATCTTTCGATATGTCCATCCTTCACGTCCACTGAGAAGTTCCAGTTCAACTCTTTTTTTGACTAAGCCATATTTAATCTGTGGTTTCCAGATTTTAGGGACACCTTGTATACTATAGGTATTTTCCTCCCTGAATTTTTATAAAGTTTGTGTTTTCCGTCTGCACATCAGTGCTGCTTTATTCTCTTGTTCATCTGAAATCACTGAATTTTTGTCATGTGACTGTTGGTTATAGCTGAGTCAACCATGGCTTCCTAGTTGCACAGGAAAGTGCAGAATTTTATGTTTTTGGCACTTTTTCATTACTGCAAACAGTGGGTTTTTTGGTGAATTTTTGGCAAATTTCTGAAGAAAGCATGTAAAATAAGGAGAATTTAATCAAATATCTACTTCAAGCGTATTTTTGGCCAGTTTTCCTGACAAAATCCTAAACTATAAATTATTTTACCACTTAAATTTTAATATTTCTCCTCTGCCCTTTATAAACACTGCACACCTGAAGTTCAGGTGAAAAATCCCTGAATTTTTGTGATGTCGTTGTTTGCAGCTGAGTCAGTTGTAGCCTCTCAGGAGCGGATAATTATTTTTAAAATAAAGTAGAATCTGTTGCAAATAGTTGAGTTTCTCCAAGTTTTTAAATGAAACATGTAGAATTAAGTGGTTATGATGAATTATCACTATTTTGAGCTTAGATTTTCTTAATTTTCCCACAGAAAGTTCATACATTATTACTTCACAAACTGTTTAAAAGTTAAAAACTTGATGATTCTTTGTTTTTGCAGTTTCTGGCTCTCATAAATGGTGTCATTTTAGTAATTTTGAAAAGATAACTTGTTAAATTTTTGGGGTTCAGAGGGTAAAAGGAGTCGAGAATACATTAATTGCTGCTTAACTTAAGTAACTGAATATTGGTGCATCAGATGCATTTTGGGTAATATTTTGACGAGTAAGAACAGTAAATCTTGAAGCTAACCCTCTGAAAGAGCACAGATGAATCTCTGGTTCACTGTCTGAAGTTAAACAGTTTGTTATATTCTGCTTTATGTGAGTGTGTCTAAAAAGTTTTTCTCTTTTTGTCGTTTCCAGGTGCAGCTTGAACTTGTTTCAACAGCGACTGAGCCTGACATGATGACTCCGATGCTGAAGCCTTCCTCCTACGAGCACCAAGACAATCAGCGTCAACACAACCTAATCCACCACAGCAAACACAGCCGCTCGTCTCTTGGCAACAACAGCCACCACGGCTCGTCTCTCGGCAACCTGACGCCTCGCAGCAGAGACTACCGGCAGTCGGTGGAGACGTTCCAACTCAGAACTGCACTTTCATCCGGGACCGACCGAGGTTACCGTCAATCATACACCTCCGTCTGCTCGTCCAGCAACCACTTCTCTGACCCGCTGTCGTCAACCAATCACGGTCAGGTGTCGGCCACGCAGCTGAGCGGCGTTGGCATCATCGACTGCATCTCCCCCTCGTCCCCTCCTCACTCCCCCAGTAGAGGGGAGGGAGGGGAGTGCAGGGCTCCGGACCACCTCCTGTCCCGCTCAGTGGACCACCTGGAGCGACCCGGCTCCCAGCTGCTCTCCCGGCCGGGCCAGCTGCTCTGCTGCGGCTCTGTGGACTTGCTGAGCGGAGGCGAGGGCTACCCCAGAGTGCGCCCCACGCTGGTGATCCCGGCGCACTACATGCGGCTGCCTGGGGAGCACCCTCTGTCCGGTCAGGCCCTCCTGCTGCAGACCGACCAGCAGAGCGACCTGGAGACCATCCAGGCCGAGCTCAACGCCTCACACTCCCAGCAGCCCCTGGGGCAAACTGGGACCGACTGCACCCCGGGTCCCACCAAGCAGGGCGACGGCGAGGCTCGCGGGTTGCCGGAGTCACTTTCCATTCCCGGAGCTCTTGGCGAAACGGCTCTGGTGGAAATAAACAGTGAGGACACCTTGTTGGCTGAAAAGACTCTCATGGAGCTGAGAGGGGGGAAGCCGCTGCCTCACCCCCGGGCCTGGTTCGTCTCACTGGACGGACGCTCCAACGCTCACATCCGCCACTCCTACATCGACCTCCAACGGGCCGGGTGCCATGGCAACACGGGAGGCCAGCAGGGGAGGCACGGCAACGACGCCAGTTTGGACTCTGGCGTCGACCTGAACGAGCCGAGAGTCGGCCGTAAGGGGAGGGACGCCGAGCGGGAGGAGCGGGAGGTCGAGAGATCGAAGGGCGCTACGCCAGCATCGGCCTACACCCAGCTGGTCTACGTGGATGATCTGGACGGGGGAGGCAGCGAGGAGGACAAGTGCAGCCCCCAGGACAGCGAAACAGGAGCCAACCTGTCAGACAAAGCCGAGGGCAGCAGAGGGGACGCGGAGGGCAAAAGAGCCGAGGGGGTCCGGATTCAAGAAGACCCACCCTCACTCTCCTCCTCATCCCCCAACTCTCCTCCTCCGCTGCCGACACCGGACGGGATGATGGGGTTCAGGACCGATCACGGGCTGATGTCGGTCTCCCCGGACGACGAGGCAGCTCAGGAGGACGCAGAGGAGGAGAAGAAGAGCCCCTGGCAGAGGAGGGAGGAGCGCCCCCTGTTGGCCTTCAACCTCAAATGATTCACATTGAAGAAAGGTTTTCTGAAATCTGTCTCTAGAGGAAACTCACACGCTAAGAGCTTCATGGAAAGTGTTTGATGTGAAACAGTCACTCCTCATTATGCAAAAATTACAAAGTTTACCAGAAGTTATAGAGTCAATCAAGTGGGATACAGATACACACTTTATTATTTCCTATATAAGATGCAAGTAGGTAAAACCAAATAACTAAAATCTAAAAGGAAACAGAATTAAAGCTAGAAACTAGGCTCACACTCTGAGCATAAATGCATCTTTTGCCGCACGTTTCACTCTTCTTTTCCTTCTCCTTCCAATTTAACATGTTAGCATTTTCAGAATCCCCTTCACTACAGAAGAACGTAATCTAAAAGCTTTAAATGAGGAGTTTTATAGAAGAAATGGATCATGCAATAAGATAAGTCCGCTTGGTTCTTTCAGGGATTTAGCCAGGGGCACCATCACTGCATCCTGGGCTCAGCTTGTCCTCGCTTTTATCACCACCCTACACGATTATGATTGTACTTGAATAAATACAAACACGTCAAAGCATTTTTCTTACATAGCAAAACAATAACGAGGTGCTGTGGGGACAGCTCTGACTCTGCAGGACTGATCTAGTGCTAACTAGGAAAGCACTTAGAAAACGCAGACCTCCATCAAGGTCAGTAGTTCACACTTCCATTGTATGTGATTTCGCACTCTAATCCAAACTTAATTGGTTCTTCTATTGCTTTTCGTGCTCCATCTCTCCGACTTGTTTTACACACACACACACCTTAGACATGTGTTGTTAGATTTAGTTCAGTTAATTTTTTGTTTCATTCATTTACAAAATTTAGTTTAGTCCCACCTCACACAGTTCTGCTGAAAGTCACGTTTTTGTTTTTACGTCTTTAAACCGAATGTATTTGGCAAAGCTAAGCCCAGGATACAGTGATGGTGTCCCTGCAAAACAGTAACCGGTAGAGCTGCAGTGATTCATTTCGTAGTTGTCAAGTATTAAGTTAATCGGCAACAAACTGAGTATTCATTTAGAGCCATTTTAAAGAAATAAACAAGCAAAAACCTCTTATTGCAGCTTCCAAAATGGGAGTATTTTCTGGTTCTTTTCTCCACTATGACAGTAAATTCAGTATGTATTTAGTGACATTTTAATAACCAAACAGCTAACCGACTAATTGGGAAAATAATTATTTGCAGCCACAATCTATATGGATACACAATAAAATGGAAATAAACTATTTGAAAGAGGTTAGAGCTGTTCCACTTTATGTCACTGAAGCTCTATATGGGAAGTTTGTACTAAAAATACTTTAAAGAACGACGAATCTGGATTTTGATTCTCATTTCTTACGCTACAATCACTTTAGGGAGGATTTATTAGCAGGAAAACACATTAGGAGATGCATTAGAGTGTGAGTTTTGTTTTAAGACAGACTTTTAAAACCGTAACCTCGACTCCTCCTCTGACCACGGCGTGAAGGATTTACCTGTTGAAATCGAAGCCCTTTGTTCTTCACATAGCACTGAGAAAATATTTCCGCACTGGGAACTCTTCTAGTCCAGAAATGAACAATTCAGCTCCTTCACGAACTCCCCGGGATGCTTTACGAAACGTCATCGTCACCATGAACATACACTTCGCCTGAGAGGGGACACGGACGGACTCTGGAGGCAAGAAATTAGGATATTTTATGCACAATAAATATATGCCTTTTTTTTATAAATAGCCTTGTAGACACAGTCGTTGGGTGGTTCTCAGAAATCAAACACTACAGGAGGCTTTCTTCTTGAGCCATATTGGCCTCAGAAACGAGATTAGAACCCCAGTTTAGCCGGAAATTAAAAGTATGTTCCGGTTTTAGTCTGTTTCACTCATGATCTACAAACAAACATGCAAATCCTGAACTTTGAGTGGTTTTTTTTTGTTTGTTTTTTGTTTTTTTAAGAGTTTAATCTAGCCCGTCGGACGGCTCTGTGAAAACGAAATGAAACCACTATCCGCTCAGATAATGTGACAGAGCGCTCTGCTGGTGCATGAGGACGTAATACCACTATGAAAATATAGTTCCACCCAAAAACACGCGAGGTGTAATAATAATAAAACTGATAATATGAAGGGTTTTTGTATTTGTTGAACCACTGACCGGCGTATTTTTGCTCTGAAGGCTATGCATCACTTTTATACGGCTGCTTGAGATGCCTTTTTTTTGTAAGTTTTGATTTAATTAATTGCCAACATGAAGTATTTTACCTGAAAATAGGCTATTTTTTATTTCTTTAAGGGCTTTTCCTTCTCACCCACCTTATTGTTAGAACACCACATAACCTTTAACTGTTTTTGCTTGCTGTGTTTCACCTTATTTTTTTTTTAATCCCCCCCTCACACCCCCATGATCCAAGTGCCTTTGAACAACCGACCGGACTCTACAGCGAATTTTGCGGAACAGATTTATTTATTTCTCACCTTCTTTTGCCTTCAGCTTTTCCTCCTCTACCTCAGCCCTCCCGTTCTCTCTTTCCTGCTTGTGAAAGGAAGCATGCAGTAAACTTTCCTCAGCACTATTACAAGCGACGCTGCAGACCTCTCAGAAAATGTCCACCAGCTACTCCTGCTGCTGCTGCAATCGTAAAATCCTCCAAACAGCAATCAGCAAAAAACATTGATTTCTATTCGAGCGAGTGGTCGATGACTTGCAGAAGTTTAAAGTGAAGCTAAGTGCGATTGTATGTGAAGCTTAACGGCAGGTCATTTCAGTGCATTTTTTTATGTTTTTTCTGTGTTTTCCGAGGGTGAATGGTCTGCTGAGTTTGTGTTACATCCAATCAAGGTCCATGTAGTCATAGCAATCATATTCCAGAGTGTGTATAGTTTTTCCTTGGGTCTGCCTGATGGAAACAGTGTGTAAGTCGGTGTCGTGAATGGCCTTTTCTCTCTCTTAGTATCCCACGGCAACCTTCAGATCGAGGGTGGAGTAGCAATACAGCCTCCTGAGTGTGTAAATCGGTTGCTTGCATTATATTTGAAGCCTATTATTCTAAATAAACAGCCAAACTGGAGTTTTCTGTGTGTGTCTGTGTTTGCAAACTAGAGAAGTAGTTGTTCGTCTTCAACAACGGACCCTTTTTTATCGTAAATGTGTCTACTAAATATTAAACATTTCAGTATTATTACATTATTTGTGCTTTTGTAAACATTATTAAACAAAAGTACCGTTCAGTACTGTTCAATTTGTGTTTATTGCCAAAGCAAAATCTTAAATTGCAAATGTAACAAAATAAGATTCTATAAAATGAGTTCATATGATATCAGACTAAAAGCTTTAATTAGGATGATGAGCTGACAAAAGATGAGACCACAAACAACATCTGAAGAGATAATATTAAAAATAATTTAAAGATAAGTTGATACAGTAATTTCAGATGAATAGTTTTGGACACGGTATTTTAAAAAAAAAAAAAATAAAACTTCAGTATAAATCTAAAGTTTTAATGGGTATGAGTAATTGTGGTCCTCGCTGTGGCTGCAGTTCCTCTCGCGTCCTACAGGCGGCGCAGTTTCCTCCGACGTTTCCTTTGTTTTTCCGTCTCTCAGCCTCTCAGCTCTGTTTGACGGCGGCTCACTGTTTTCCTTTTTTTTTTATTTCAACATTTTTTTAATGATGGCGGAGGACAGTGAATCCGCGGCCAGCCAGCAGAGCCTGGAGCTGGACGACCAGGACACCTGCGGGATAGACGGAGACAACGAGGAGGAGAACGAGCATATGCAGGGGTGAGTGCGGGCGGCCTGTCCGCTCCGCTCGGGGGAAACGCAGCCTGTTTATGTTAGCGCAGTTAGCTTGCTAATGTTAGCCGACACCAACACCGCCGGACTGTTTGCTTAAAGGCCCGCATTTGGGGCGTTTTTATGACGGTTTATTTTACTCGCGTGTGTGCCGTTAGAGTCCCAACAGCGGCGGACCGTTAGGACGAACCGTTAGCTAGCTAGCAGCGAACCGTTAGCGAGCTAGCCAGCTAGTTAGCCAGCAGCGAGTAGCTCAGCTGTCAGTCGTTGCTATGGCAGCTAGCGCTAGCTCCGCGAGTAGGTCCAGCCTCCGTCCGTCCTCCGCTCATGTCCCGTGTGTTTGTGTCCTCTCGTGTCTGCAGCAGCCCGGGCGGAGACCTGGGAGCCAAGCGGAAGAAGAAGAAGCAGAAGAGGAAGAAAGAGAAGCCGAGCTCGGGGGGAGCCAAGTCCGACTCCGCGTCCGACTCTCAGGAGATCAAGGTGTGGTGGAGGAGGTAGCACACACCCTGTCAGGGCTAAAACGCTGAGCTGAGGGGGTGAAAACAGCACAAGGAAGCCTGAAATCACTCTGAATACTACAGTAAAACTCATTATTAAGGTGGAAGCATACAGATGAACTTTACTTGACAGTGTACAGTTAAACTTCCACGCTAAAATTAGATTTATAGTGAATTTTTTATTTGATCAATAGGTTTCTTCTGACTGGAAATGACATAAAAAAGTGACAAAACACACTAAGACATTGCATTTCACCTTTTTATTGAATATGACATGCACAAAAATGTTCATACTAGTGGAAATTGTGCACTTTTGCCTTACATGCTATTCTGAATGGCTCTAATATGATTTCTACTATGTACCAGAGTGTTACACACTATAAATACACTATAAACTAAGAGCAGCAGATGCAAAAGTTTTCTAGTCAGTTCTCAACTCTGATTTATTTCATTTTAAACAACCTGAGTGAACCAAAGTACTGTGCATGTTATCAGACAGGCAGCAACAAAAGTATGTGCAAAACATCACGACAAGCTAAAACTAGTAAAAGTAAAATAGAATAAAAATACTTAATCATGCAAAACAGAATAGCCACTAGGATAGCAAACATGTTAAACATTGTAAACAACATTATGACCATTAAGAGCTGCCAAAAGAAATTAAGAACATGTATGTATTGAGGTTTCTCATGAAAATATTAATATTGGGAGAATATTGCAAAGGCCCAATAGTCCTGGCTAAATCCTAAGAGCTCAGTGAGGACCTGTGGTTACACATCGTGGCTGCTGACAAGATGTTTAAAGGCCATAAAGTCCTATCCAACTGTCAATGGCCACAGTACAAAGCATCATGAGAACGAGAGCAGTTTTGGACATCACATATAGTAAAAAATATGGGAGAAAAAACATGAAATTAGTCCAAAGCATGTAGCATTAACATCTCTAACACAATATTTTACTGTCTTTTTTTCATTTCCAAGCAGAAGAAACCAACTAGTCAAATAAAAATCCACTATAAACTGAGGACATACAATCTTAGGTTTAACTGTATACCTCATGTCTTGGGTTTAGAAACCACCACAGAACCTTATTTCAGTTCAGAGAAACATGAATACTGCATGCTGTGATGTTGGGAGGTAAAATAAAACTCTATTGTTTTTGTCTACTGTCAGATGCAGGGTTTCTGTTTGTGTAAATCTTGCATGTGCCCTTTGTTGTGTCTTTTTCTCTCCATTTGGATCATGCAGAACTTTTAGTCTTTGGCTGCATGTTAGGTCTCACACTCAGAGAGAGGTCAGTTCATGTTGTTCCCACACTGACTTGTGCACATGATCCTACTCCAGAACCCTGGTCTGCCCATTCAGAAGCTGCAGGACATCCAAAGAGCCATGGAGCTGCTGTCCTGCCAGGGCCCAGCGAAGAGCATCGATGAGGCAGCCAAGCACAAGTACCAGTTCTGGGACACTCAGCCTGTCCCGAAGTTAAGTAAGTACCAAGATAAACTAGGCAGAGCAAACAAGAACTTTGTTTATTCAGTTTATATCTAATTCAGTCAGATTATGCTGCAAATATATTCTCCGTCATGTTTGAGGAAAGCTTTTATTGAGAGAAGACATGCATCAGGTACCTCATAATTTTTTTACAGTATTGTTACGATTATTAAACAGTATTTTATCTGCTGTCAACAGGAGGTTGTTCACTTTTCTTTGACCCTCTGAACCTCAAAACTCATCAGTGGACTTAGAAAGTATGTTATCTTTAACCCTCGTGTCGTCCTGCGGGTCAAAATTGACCCGTTTTAAAGTTTGAAAAATGTGGGGGAAAAAAATATTTTCAGAGTGAAACTTCTGTTGTCCACATTTTCAACATTTTTGGGAAATCTTTGAACATTTTTTGGTGGAAAAAAAGAAATGTTAAAAATGCTTCTTAAGAACATTCACAAAAAAATCAACCAAAATGCAGCGAATTTCGTTGGATTTTGGTTGATTTTTTGTGAATGTTCTTAAGAAAATATTAGAAGTTTTATTGCTATATATGTAATCACTTTAGATATTTTTAGGATTTTTTTGGAATATTTTTACTCATTTTTTGAAAATATTTACAAGAATTTTCTTGCCAAATTTGGGGGATTTAAAAAAAAAAAAACTTTTAAGGGAAACCTTTAAGGAAGTATTGGAATTTTCTTCTCGCAGGTTTTGCAAATTGTCAGAAATTTGGGGAATTTTTTTGCTGAATTTTTGGATTTTTTTTCAGACAAGGAAACAATATTTTTTGGTGCCCGTAAATGAGGACAACAAGAGGGTTAAATAATATCAGTAAAATTACACTATCCATCAGCGCAACAAACTGTAAAAAAAGAATTTTCCCATCCGATGTTTAACTTTCTAGCAGTTCTTGAAGTCCTCATGTATAACCTCCAATTTAATCTGGAAAAATGAACTAGATTGAAGCCTTAAATCATGATATATTTTAGCAAAAGCACTTTTTTCATTTTGTCTCTGTATAAAATGTACCAAAAATAAACTGTTTGCTGTGACCAAAATCTGTTAAAAAAAAAAAACATTAAATGTTGCGCAACTTAAAGTCAAGTGATGAACATTCAGGGGTTTTTCAGCTGAACTGCTGGCTGTGTTTACAGAACAGATAGGAAACAGGTATCGAGACAAATTGAAAATATAAGTACTAAAATATTTGAAGTATGTAGAGCTACAATTTTTTATTGTTTTCCCATTGCTGGTAGTGCATGTGGGCACCTTGAAAAATGTTGTATATATTGAATCCAACTTTTTTTTGAGCTTTTTTTGCACAATCTAAAAAGACAGTCAACTTGTGTTATGATTCATGGCATTATTTTGAGTTCTCTCTACGTCTAGTCCTGGTGTTCTGTTTCCATAGAGGTGCAGGACTTTATATTGCAGTGAAAAATGAGCGGACAGTGACTAAAAATGTGACAGGAGCAAAAAAAAACACCCAGAAACTAATTGAGTCTCAGAGGGTTAACATTGATTCTATCACTATCAGTGCCATCTCCTGTTTATTCTTTTTGCTGCTCAAACCCTGCGTCCCAAAAACATGTCAGCTGCATGTTACAGTCGGGGTCCAGGCATTCTCACCGGGCGTGCTTAGTGGTATTAGATTAAGCTGTTACCATGACGACTGTTGCCCAAAGAGTGGAGTCTGTGCAGGAAGGCTCGTTATATGAGCTGGCCTGGGACCAACAGAAACCGATTTCCATCGTGTTTGATTGGTGCTGTCAGCAGTTTTGTGGTTTTATCTGTTTGAAAAACACACTTCAGGTTGCTCAGAATGAAAGGGCAGGAATTTTTCTGGTTGGTGATTGGAAATAGTTTTATGTCTGACAAAAGCTGTGCTATTTTTGCAGATGAAGTTGTGACGAGTCACGGGCCAATTGAAGCCGACAAAGAAAACATCAGACAGGAGCCATATTCTTTACCTCAAGGCTTTATGTGGGACACTCTGGATCTCAGTAATGCAGATGTAGTAAGTGCAGTGTTTGTCTGAAACAATAATAATGAGGATAATAATAGAAATCATGCATGAAATGAAAAATTGACCCCATCTTTCTTCTTCAGCTCAAGGAACTGTACACATTGTTAAATGAAAACTACGTGGAAGATGACGATAACATGTTCAGATTTGATTATTCACCAAGCTTTCTCAAATGGTAAGCTGTCAGTAATGATGTTTTCTTGCTTATTGCGTGGTACATATGTTTGTCCTCCTATTAAACCTCCCCTGTCGTCCCCTCTCAGGGCTCTACGTCCACCTGGCTGGTTACCACAGTGGCATTGTGGAGTGAGAGTGTCCTCCAATAAGAAGCTTGTGGGTTTCATCAGTGCCATTCCTGCAGATATACGCATCTACGACACGTGAGCACCTCTAACCAAACATATACAACAGAACATTTACAACACTTCTATACAACAGAAGTGGTGCAATATCACCTAAATGTCAAATGAAGTTGAACAGTAGTGCTTAAACTTAAAATTTAAAGCTAGCAGTTTGGATTTACTATGTTGTTTTTCCTGTACTTCATGAGTCCATGTTTATTTCTGAGGACAGAGTCAATCCTCCTCAGCAGGGAAGATACCAGATTTCTGCAGAGATGTTCTGTCATTCATCAGAGACTATTTGTTTTCAGATGCTCTTTGCTGGAGGGGTTGTGTTGCTCTACCTTTCTCTTTAAAATACCCCACGTGTTCTGTTGGATTCAAGTCAGGCCACATACTTGTTGAGACTCGTGTGATTTAGTTCTTTGGATGGTTCTCCTGCTGGAATATTCCTCTTCTTTCAGCTTCTTGTCAGACAGTATTTTGGTTTATCCGCCTACATTCATCTATAAATGTCATCTCCCCATATCCTCATACTTCCACCTCCATGCTTCACTGTCAGGACTATGCATCCACTGTTGTAGTCCTGGTCAGGTTCACACCAAACATGCTGGACTCCATCTGAGAACAACAAATTTATCTTCATCTGACCAAAGAATGTTCTCCCAACATTCATCAGGCTTCCTCTCATGTTTTTTTGCAAAGTTCGTCTTGCAATTTTATGCTCAACAGCAAGCAAGGGTGTTATTTAGGATGCCGTTGAGAGAAGTTGATGTTCTAAGTGTCATTCACACCGTCTGAGCTTCACAGAAACTCCATCAATAAGCTTTTCCGATTGAATTTCCCCTCATGGATAAATAGAGTTATTGTATTGTATTTTGCCAAGTCTGAAGCAGCTACCATCTGTTTTCCACGGCTAGATTGTGAAAGTAGTTCACTCTCTGTGGAGTCATTCTAGGAGGACGACCACTGCAGCCATGATTAGTGCTACTATGACTCCTTCTATACCTCCTGACTACTGCTGACTCTGAGTTTCACAGATTTTTAGTTGATCTTCTTGTATCCTTTACCATCTTTGTGAAATTACGCAATCAGATTTTTTTAATTCCTCTGGTTAATTCTTTTCCATGTGGAGCCATGATTCAGACATAGACACAACTCAGGTCCAAAACTAAGAAAGTTCTGATGTTCACAGCTCATTTTCTAACCATGTTCATGCAGTTAGGCTGATCACTAACAGTTGTACATCACTTTAGTTGTCATTTATAAATTGGGGCCTGAATTTTCAATACATTCTTTGTAAAATATTTGTTTTTGAATGTTCATCAAAAAAAAGTACTCTGCTGTTCCACTTAGAACTAATGCAGTTATGAAGAGGTGATATAATTTTGAGTCATTTGACATTTAGGTGATAATACACAGTGTCCTCCTGTTCATTGTACATTTGGAGCAGAGCAGTGATGATCTAAGAGAAACCTTTTTTACTCTAATGCACTGTCCTTCTTCTTTGTTCCTGCTGCTTCAGGTTGAAGAAGATGGTAGAAATCAACTTCTTATGTGTCCATAAGAAGCTGCGTTCAAAGCGTGTCGCCCCAGTGCTAATCAGAGAGATCACACGGAGGGTGAATTTAGAAGGAATATTTCAGGCAGTGTACACAGCTGGAGTCGTACTGCCTAAACCTGTGTCTACATGCAGGTAAGCTGTGCAGCATTCAGACACAACACACAGGATTTAGTGCCACTACAACAATACTTCTCAACTCTTTTCCTCTGTTTCTCTGTTTTCCAGGTACTGGCATCGCTCTTTGAACCCTAGGAAGCTCGTGGAAGTTAAATTCTCCCATCTGAGCAGAAACATGACCCTGCAAAGAACCATGAAACTCTACAGACTACCAGATGTAAACACTTACACCTGCCAGTCAGCCCAGGATCTCTTTTTTTTTAACCATTCTTATTAATATCAGGGGCTTATGTGGATCTTTTCTTTCTCCACCCTCTACTAGAGCACCAAGACTCCAGGTCTGAGGCCGATGGAGAGGCGTGACATCCGCCAGGTTACCGAGCTGCTACAGAAATTCTTGAGACGTTTCCAGCTCGCACCTTCGATGGGCGAAGAGGAGGTGGTTCACTGGTTCCTACCACAGGACAACATAATCGACACATATGTAGTAGAGGTAGGTGGAATCAGCTTTAGCCCTCAAAATACCAAAAACCTGACTATTCTGAGCAGTTCCTGACACATTATTCCTCACTGTAGGCTCATTTTTCACTGCAACATAAAGTCCTGTATTTCTATGGAAACAGCACCACTATGGCTAAAAGTAGTACTTTTATGCCCAGAATCATAAAAAAGTTGAATTTCTTTGATTATTCGTTTTACAAAAATGTAAATGGACTGATATCAACCACTGCAACATTTATCCAGATGTTACAAAGACTGAAACTACTGGGGCTCCACATGCTGCACGTTTTACAATTTTCAGTTTTGAATACCATTTTAGAGCCATGCTGCATTTATTTTACTGATCATGTGTGTTTCATTTCCCTCTCAATCTCTGCAATTTGTTTCCATATCTTGCTTCCGCTCTGCTTTATGTAGACATGATGATGGCTAGGAGTAGAGAGAACTAAAACATGCATTTTGTGCAGTACAACACAGTTATAATGCTACAAATCAATTTCTTTGATTATTTGTTTTACAAAAATTTAAACACGGCATTTTTCCAAGTACCCACAGGTGTTACCAAATACTGGAACGACTGGGGCTCCACATGCTATAGAGAATTTAGCTATTTAAATTTTTACAAACCACCTCTGCACATCATTTCTACAAAGATGTTTCATCATGCTGATTGTATCTTCCAGCAACTTGCAGCTCTGTATGACGTTTAGAAGCTATGCCATAAGTTTTATTTTGCTCTCAAGCCCTTATTTAGTCTACACTTTGATTCAAGTAAACCAAATCTTTACTGATTGTTTGTCACGTGGCTGTTGGTTGCAGCTAAGTCAGCCGAGGCTTTTCAGTTGCACCAAGGAGCTCAGAATTGTTTGTTTCTTACAGAATCTGGTGCAAATTGTTTATATTTTGGTGTTTGTTTGGGATGAGACATGTGGACTAAAATTATTTTGAGGAAATATCACTTTACCCTTCTTTTTGGTTATTTTTCGTATATTTCCTAACCATCTGTCGCACATGATAGATTTGCAGACTGATGGAAAGTTGAAAATCCAAAGATTCTTTCTGGTAATTGGGGTAATTTTGCTGTTAATTAGTTTAAAGATACTATGCCTTTCAAACCTGACAACTTGTTGTTGTGTTTGTTTCTCAGGGTGCCGGTGGCGTTCTGACAGATTTCACTAGTTTCTACACTTTGCCCTCGACCGTGATGCATCATCCTCTCCATAGGACCCTGAAGGCCGCTTACTCTTTTTACAATGTTCATACACAAACCCCGCTACTGGACTTAATGAATGATGCACTGATCCTGGCCAAACTGGTAATGTTGCTTTCTACTCTAAAACATATGCCAACGTTAAAACATGAAGCAGTTCTTTTGCATTATCAGCTGTTAACTTTGGTTTCAGGAACACAGGAAGGTACCTGTGCAGCTGCAAATACAAGAAAGTAGAGTAAAATCCAGGCCAAGCAAATGATTAAATAGTTGTCCTTGTTAAACCAGAATTTTGATTGTTTTCTTGCTGCTGTGTGATTGATCACTACGTTAATCCTGTGTGTTTAACAGAAAGGCTTTGATGTGTTCAACGCCTTGGATCTAATGGAGAATAAGGTGTTTCTGGAGAAGCTCAAGTTTGGCATAGGAGATGGAAATCTGCAGTATTACCTCTACAACTGGAAATGTCCCCCGATGGACCCTGATAAGGTCAGCAGCAGGATTTACCTGAAGGGAAAACTGTCGTCACATCGGCTTTCAGTTAACAACCTTCTAAATCTAGTTATATGAAGAATATTAATGGTGGTCAGTGATTTGTTTTACAGGATTGGTTTTATCTGAAGCTCCTGTTTGCAAGCTGTATTGATTAGGTGGACAAAAACTATGTGAACTAAAATGCTATAATGGAAGGAATTAGTAACACGGTCATCTGTGCGAAATACTTTGATTTGCTTCATAAAATATGAATATTTTGTGGTTAATATCTCCCTCTATGAGACTAAATGGAATATCTTTGGGTCGTAGACAAAACGAGACAACTAACTACACAGTTAAGTTTCTTTAAAAAGCTAACTATGCAGCTAAAGACATAGGCAGAAGCTAAGTACACAGCTAAAATCCTATAAAGCAGCTAACAATGCAGCTGACAAGTGATGGGGTTAGAAGCAGAGTGGTCTAACCTACAAAAAATCTGAACTGAGTTTTCTATCATTTCTGTAATATTGTTGAATGTTTGTGTTTCAGGTCGGCCTTGTCCTCCAGTAGCAGCTCCCTCGCTGGCCGCTACACAAACATGAGAGGTCGCCGGTGACCTCCGGATATTCTTACCTGGACGCACAGGTAGCCCGAGCTAGACAATGAGAACTACAACAAAAAAAACGACAACCTGGTGACAGCGAGGAGGTCACCAAGAACATTTCTCAGTTCACCCGGAGGTGAAAACTCTTAAATCATCAACATCCTGAATGTGAAGTCATGCTATGCCTGAGATACTCATACAACAAGTACAACGCTCCTGACATGCGCACTCACATTTAAAACACACACACACACACACACACACACACCTGTTTGACATTCAAGAGGATGCCTTGACATTGTGACTTTTGTTTTCGTTCTCCTTCCTCCGCTGTCACAAGGAACTGGCATGTCATTCCATTTCACCTACATGGAACTATGTAAATGATAATCAACAGGTAAACACAACCAGATACAAACGGCAATTTTTCTTTTTCCTGTCCAGACGTTGGGTTCTCGTGCTTCACTACTACTACTACTTCTTATCGTTCCCGTTTCATATCATCAGTCAGGTGTCTCTACTGGCTGTTTTTGGGCCTCGGTAGATTAGAAAGAAGAGCAAGAAGGTGTTTCTGACGCATAAACAAACACAGTTTTTTTTTTAAATATCTCAACTTTTAACTGACAATTTACAAACACGTGGAACAAAAAGTGAATCTTCGCAGATGGAACTTGATATACACGTTTTGGGTTTTTTTTGTTAAACAAAAATATATAGTTAACTGTACATTTAAAGCCAGATCATATTTATTCCTGTAGTATGAGTTTTTGTGGGTTCAGGAGGGCTGATCCAAAGTATTTTTTCCTCATAAGTAGAGTAGAAGTCTCTGTTCAACGTGGGATTCAGCGGTTTTTAAATGACGAATGTATTGTATTGATGAAGCACAATTTCCGAGTTCAAATACAGACTGGTACACGCTGAACGACGGCGGTTTTTAGCCGTTTTTTTACGTTACGAAGCTGTTTCTGGAGCTGCTTTTTGAAATAAAACAACTGTAGGTACATTTACGGTTACATTTGAGCAGATATTTGCAGTTGAGTTTGTGCATGTTAGCCGCAAAAAGTAAAACTAGCTGAATGAAGTGAAGCTGATAGGAGAGTGAAATTACACCATTAAAGGCAAGAGAAGACGGATTTTGTGCAAAGAAACAGTTTGCCTAGAGACAGTTTTATAATGTAAAAATGGCTGATTTGCTTTGAAATGTTCTCAGTTCAGTTATTCAGAGAAACCATCATCATCCAGCTGTAAACGTCCATCCGCTCACCTGCAGTCGGATGTTAAATCTTAACAAAACTGAAGAGAATCGAGCACAACATTCAAAGGAACCTGAGGAAGGATTTAATAAAAGCAGATGCAGCGGTTTGATAAATAAAACCCTGCATCAGCTCAAAGCTTGTCCGGTTGTCCAGGTTAATTTTTAATCTCTGGATTTATTTTTTAACGGTATTGTATTTTGTGTGTCGGAAAATTAAAACGTAGGTCTTTTTTTTTTTTTTTATTTAGTGTGTTGTGCAGCTAAATGCAGTTCTGATATTTATAATTGTACCTTTTTAAAAATGTCTTAAGAAGACATTGTTTCTGTTCTCTTTTTTTCTTCCTAAAAATTCCAGTTAAATAGGCGACTTCAGGACTGAATTCTGAGACAGGATGAGGCTGTTTCTGAAAAAAAAATCGTCTTTTTCGCTTTGAGTTATTTAAACGTTCAATGTTTCTGTTCACGTGCAGAACTTAAGAGGTCAAAAGGCTGCTTCTGTTTCTTTGTCTTTTGGTATTTAATGTCATTTCCCTTTATAAACAAGCCAGAAAAGGACAAGCGATGGTCAGTTAAAGCTTCATGGTTCGAGGGTTTTGTTCCTTTTTTTTTACGGTCGAATGTGTTGCATTCGGAGACGGACGGCATTAATTTAACACCGAACATGGGTTAGTGAGTCGACAGTGTGCCTCATGGATGTTGTCGTGTCCCAGATGTGTTGCCTGCAGCTGTTTGAATGAGCATGAGTCGCTGCCGTGTCGATGTAAACTAGACGCACCCTTTACCTGGAGTTACCTGCCTTATTTAAAAGTTGATTTTGTTGTTTTTAAAAAGACTCGGAGGTGGGGCGAGCGCTGGGGTGTACTTTAAAAAAAGAAAAACGTCATACAGCTTTCTCTAACTGAAGAACAATATTTTTATTCAACTCCATTGTAAGCTGTGAAAAAGCTGAAGAACTTGTACCAGCATCATTTAGACATGAGCCCATGCAAATAACAATCTGTTTCAACACACACACGTCAGCTATACCAGCATGGATGTTTGATTGAATAAACTCACTTCAAAAAGGAGCACGGGTGACGAGTCTTTATGACGGTGGGGCTGTTTTTTCTATTATTTCTTATAATTTTGGGGCTTAACTGTACATATTGGGGGAAAAAATACCACACCTCGTCCAACAAGTAATGTCTGCTCGTTTCTGGCTAAATTTAATTAATATTTTGTCAGTTTCAACCAAAAAGAAATACAGAAATGAAATGCTGTTAGCTGTACAGCTACAGTTATTTTTTAATTTTTTCTTGTTTAATCATGAAACTGAAAAGTCCAAACCTCACAGACATTTAATTAATTCTCAAATATTACAAAGCAGGAAATCCTCACATCAGAGGAACAATTGTAGTTCTCAGTAAAGACTTATTAATCTTTAGCAAATCTATGAAAACTGATCATCAAAGTCTATTCAATTATAAAATCAAAATATTTATATAAATGGCAACTAAAAATTGTTTGTGGCAACAGTAAAGAATAAATAAATCCCAAACCTGGAGGTCAGGATTTTTTTGTCTAAAGTGTCAAAAGATGATTAATTGGAAAGAAGAAAAAAAATTGTTCCCCAAAACTTTAATTTTTTTTTATACACTTTTTATATTTTAGAATCTGAAAAATTGTAAAATTACTTAAATGTTCACATTAAGGCGTCACAAGCAGGCTCATTTGGAAAGAAAACCACCTTGATAAAACAAGCAAAAAGCAGAGTTTCTGTGTCACTTCAGAGGTTGTTTCTTACTCTTCATTTTTCTTGTCTTTAGCAGGATTAGCAACTATTTTCTTCACTTTGAGAGGCTGCAGGAGGAAAAAAAAAATCCTCAGATTGACTCTCCAGTTGAGGTTTCTGGCCTCTCGCCTCAGCAGCTTCCTCCTTCTTGGTCTCAACAAAACCTCATTTTTTCTGCCTTTTCATATTTAAGATAGTTTTTCCACTCTTTAATCTTCAAAAATCCTTTAAATAAAACAATCAGAGATGGAAAAACTACCTGAGGCATCACAAGCATTTAAAAGTTACCTTTATATTCCCAAAAACTGCTAATTTTTTTCTGCCTTTTGTACATTGTAGACAACTTTTTCTGGTTTCAAAAATTATTTAAAACAATGTAAGAGGGAAAACTTCCCACCTAAAACTCAGGAATGTTCCAACAGAGTTACTGTTTCATTTTACTTTCTGTTTCTTCGGCTTTACTTTCCTTTTCTTTGCAGGATTAGCGACTATTTTCTTGACTTTGAGAGGCTGCAGCGTGCAGGAGGACGGAGAGTCCGCAGGTTCAGCCTCTAGTTTACGTTTCTGGCCTCTCGCCTCACCGGCTTCCTCCTCCACGCTAACAGCGTCTCCAGGTGCGTCTCCAGGTGCGTCTCCAGGTGCGTCTCCAGGTGCGTCTCCAGGTGCGTCTCCAGGTGCGTCTCCAGGTGCGTCTCCAGGTGCGTCTCCAGGTGCGTCTCTGGCTGCTCCACCTTGCAGCCAGCCGACCTCCAGTGAAGGAACTCTGGGTCTGATGGCCTCCACGGTGTCCCTGAACACCTCGTCGTCGGTGGATAGTTTGAAGCCCAGAGCCAGGACGCTCTTCAGGCCCAGCGGCTCCGACACGCTCTGGCTCAGCCGCGGCACCTGGCAGGCCGGGACGCCTCTGCTCGCGCTCAGAGCGATCAGGTGGTTGGTCATGTGTTGCGGTTTGACGGATTTACACACCAGCAGCAGCCGGAGCTGGTTCCTCTCCAGAGCCTTGGTGACCTCGTTGATGCCGATGGCGAGCTGCCGTCGGGCCGCCACGTCCGTCCAGCCGTTCCTCCCGCCGTCTGGCTCCTGTTGGCTCACCTGGGGAACATCCTCCGTCACCGGTTTCTGCTCTTTCTTTTTCCTCCACGGCCGGAACACCTTCACCTCCTTCTTCTCGAGGCCCGTGGAGCTCAGCTTGTCCTTCAGAGTGTTCAGGATGAAATGCATGTCGTCCTGAGGGAGTGGAATCCACTTTGAAGTGAAGGGGGAAGTGAAGGAGGTCTTAGCGGGAGTCTGCCTCTTTAATTCCTTCTTGGATGGTTTTCCTGGAGTCGCCATGGCTCGTTTCTAATTAATGCAAGAGAAACTGTAGAAAACAAGAGAAAAAGAAAGTTACAGAGCCAAATAACTAAAGATATGTTTGAGATACATAAATATGTTTATCCTCTGCTGCTCATTTATTACTTTACAGAAGAGGAGGAAACAAGAAAACATCAAACAGGATCAGGTTCTAAATGAAGGTAAGATCAAAGTTTATTAATCCCAAAGAACAATCTTGTGTCAGATTTTGCTCAGAAAAAAATCAGAAAGACATAACATGAGAAATACGGGGCCTAAAAGTAGAAAAGCAATAAGAAGTATAATACAATACTGAAATAATACATGTTAAAAAGGAAAAAGTAATACCGGCAATTAAACTGAGGTAACAAGTAATGAAGTGTAATTTATTCAAGAATCAACCTGAGAACTAACAAGAAATTAATGCAAAGATAAGTTTGACATGATCCAGAAACTCTCAAATTAAACGACCTTAAAGGTTTGAACTAGAACTACTTTCTGCTCCTCTCTAACGTCCGAAGATTCCTGCCGTCAAACTAAAAAATTAAATTAAATTCTGATGATTTTCAGCTTCAATGAAAACCTGCAGCTTTGTTCTCGAATCAACAAAACAAGAATCATGTTATTTTACCTGATTTTAACGCAGCTGCAGCTCTTTTATTTCTCTTATTTTCACGTGTTTAGTCCACCGGGCGCCATGTTGTTTTGATTTAAATAGCTTTATTTAAAAACTGTATCCAAGAAATCAACCAGCGCCCCCCAGCGTCGAAGAGGCAAAACTACACTCAGCAGGTTTTTATGAAAATTTAAATTTGAGGCTGTTTGAACAACAAAATCTCAGCAACTATTAAAGATAAAAGCCTGAATTTTTCACTGTGATTTGTCATCATGCCATCGATTCATAATCCACAATATTGGGCAAATAAATCAAATAATTTCTGATTTTGGGTGAGTTTAAATATGAAAAAAATAAATAAATGTCCCATCTTTGAGCACATTAACAAAAATAAATGATAGCGCAGAATCAACTAGTGATACTTTCTGAACCATATGTTGCTACATGTCAGAATAATACAAAATTAAACACACAAAATAGTGTTACTAAGGGGGAAAAATACATTATTTTTGCACTAAACAATCCTAAACTTTTGCTAAATATTCTAAACTTTGTTCTGGCATTAGTAGAATAATTCATTCTCTAAAACTAAGAAAATCATCTATTTTTTAATTATGGACTTATTTTTCATTTTTAAACCCGCTAATTTTATACCAGAGGTGCAACGATTAATCAGTTATTTCAGTCATTTTCAACTTTTAAACTGTTTTTGATCATTTATTAATTAATTAGAATTTTTTTTCAAGAAAAATAAGTCAAAATTCTCAGATTATAGCTTCTTTAATATGGATATTTTCTTCTTTTTCTTTCCTTTATGGCAATAAATCAACTTCTGACATTCTATAGACAAGAGGTGATCAATTAAATACATTTTTTAAAAGTCTGGGACACAGGAGGTGATCGCGAGATGCTGTGAGATCGCGAGATTCAGTGAGAGTGACGAAATCAACATGGCGGCTTCCAGCTGCTAGACGAGAACTAAACAAATCGCCGTTGTCTCGACCTATTTATATTAAAAAAAGACAACCTAACTAAATAGCCTGCTCAAGATCGGATACGGTAGTGCTCACAGTGGAGGACCTTGAGAACTTTATTGACGAATGCTTCGTCCGGTGCACCATGGAAGACGCCAACTCCGCCAACCCGAGCAAGAGGAAGAAAGCAGACTCTTCGACAAACACACGAGACTTGGAGGTCACGGATATCCAGGTAAGTGTTCTCGAGTCTATTAATAAGAAGCTCGATATCCTTTATTTGCTTCACCAGGAGATAAAGGACCTGAAAGCAAGCCTGGAGTTCACCCACCAGCAGATAGAGGATCTGCAGAGGGACAACACCGAACTCCGGTCCACGCTGACAGCGGTCACTTCAGAGGTGTGTACACTTAAAAAAGAAAACAAAACCCTGAGGGAGACCGTCCTGGACATCCAGTCGAGGAGCATGCCCCTAACCCCCTAAAGCAGATGTTTTGCTTCTCCAAGAAACACATTTAATACAATCGGAAGAAAAATCTCTATCAGATTCAATTTATAATATTATCTTCTCATCTTGTTATAACAGCAGACAAAGAGGGGTCTCCATTCTAGTCCATAAGAGAGTACCATTCACTTTAAACAGTATCCAGGCAACAATCTTTAATAAATTATATTCTGTTGCAAACCTCTATGCTCCGAATAATGAAGATCCAGCCTTCTTTCACACTGTTTTCTCTCACTTAGCAGACTTATCTGCTAACTCAACAACTATTATCGGTGGTGACTTCAACATAGTTTTAAACCCTTCAGTAGATCGATCTAATAGTCCAATACATGTAAAACAATCACAATCAGTTAAAGTCATACATGATTAGAAAGATTTCGGATTAGACGACGTCTGGAGACTCAAAAACCCAACAAAGAGGGACTATACGTTTTTCTCTCCGGTGCACAAAACATTTTCAAGAATTGACTTTTTCCTCTTAAATAACTCTATCGCACATAAAGTTACTACTAAAATCCACCCAATAATTATCAGCGACCACGCACCAATATCACTCAGCCTGCAAACAGATTCCATCCCTAAACCTCCTCAGACTTGGCGTCTCAACATCTCTCTACTCAAAGACCCAGAATTTGATCGAGTAATAAGGATTGAGTGGGCAGACTTTCTAAAAAACAATGACTCTGTTGACTTACCCCCATCTTTGCTTTGGGAAACTGGAAAGGCCGTCATCAGAGGTAAAATAATATCGTACTCCTCATACAAGAAAAAAAAAGATCTACAAACAGAGAAAGAAATTGAAGAAAAAATTAAACAACTTACAGAGAATTATGCAACAAATCCAAGTGATCAATTATGATCCGAACTACAAAATGCTAAACTAAACCTCGATAATATCCTATCCAAGAAAACAGAGTTTTTATTACAACAACTAAGATATAATGATTTTGAACACAACAATAAATCAGGAAAATTTCTGGCGAACCAACTCCAGCGCAATAAAGAAAAATCCTTCATAACAGCAATTCAGGATCCCTCAGGAAAGTATACTCAGTCACCTCAGGAAATTAACCAGACCTTCTATAATTATTACCAGAGTTTATACTCAGCAGCAGCTAACCCAAACATGGAAGATATTCATAATTTTCTCAACAATTTAAACATGCCCAAACTAACGTCAAATTACAGAGACATATTAGATGCTCCATTGACTATGAAAGAATTACAATGTACATTAGACAGTATGCCAGCAGGCAAGGCACCTGGTCCTGATGGTTTCCCTGCTGAATTCCTTAAACATTTTTGGTCAATGTTAGCACCCCTTTTCTTCAGGACAGTGACAGAGATTAAAAATAATGGTTATATCAGTCCGCACATGAATACAGCTGCAATTAAATTATTATTGAAACCAGACAAAGATCCTACGCTTCCCTCTAGCTATCGACCTCTGTCACTAATCAACACCGACATCAAAATTATCTCAAAAGCTCTCGCCTCTAGGCTGGAGAAAATCATCCCGTCAATAATCCACAGCGATCAAACAGGATTTATAAATGGCCGACACTCCACCAACAATATCAGAAGACTTCTAAATCTAATCTCAAAGACAGACTCTATACACCTACCAACTCAAAAATGGGAAAAAGACGTATCCAAATCTTTTGACTCTGATTTTTGGACCCAGATCTGTGAAAACACATTTAAAATGACTAAAAACACCAACTTACAATTGATCCAATTTAAGGTGCTTCACAGAACGCATATAACGCAATATAAACTGTATAAATAACTGTATAAAATGGGCTTCTCATGCTCAGACACATGTACGCAATGCACCCAAAACATGACGGACACTTACTTTCACGCTCTGTGGCTTTGTACACCCGTCTATCAATTCTGGGTAACGATCACACAGAAAGTCTCCAATATTTTGGACTGCGGGATTCTGCATTCCCCAAACGTTTGGGGTGGGCGGGGTTAGGGTTTGGGTGGCGGGTGGGTCTTCGTGCCCCGGGCCTCCTGGGTCGGTCTTGTCGCGCTGGGGGTGTTGGTAGCTGCTCCCTCTTGTTCTCCGGGTCCATGTTGTTCACTGTGGCCCTGGTGGCTCTCTGGGGGTGCCACCCTGTGGCTCCTACGGCCCAGGGGGAGGGGTGCCCTGTTGGCTTGGCCCTGCCTTGCCGTGATTGCTGTTCTGGGCTTCGGGGTTCTTCACACTTGCATGTTTGATCAGGTCTCGCCAGCTACTGCCGAGTCCCATTTCAGTGAATGATGGGACCCACCAGAATGTGCTGAGAATCTCTCCAGAGTCTCTACCCTAAACTCATTCTCTCTTGCACAAATATCCTTTTCTGGCCTATTCTATTCTATTCTATACTATCAAGACATCCACAATTATGGTGTTCAATACCGTTTGTTTAATTACTTATTTATTGAATCTCTTTTTTGTTAGTTTTTTTTGTTTTGTTTTTTTCTGTTTTATTGATGGGCGGTTAGTAGTTGGAAATTACACAACACCTTACTATCTTTAATTGCAATAGCACCGCCTGTTATTTTCTATCCCTGTTCATCCTGTCCAGTCTTTGTTTCCCCCACACATCACTGAGGTGTAGCACTGCCCTCCCTGGCTTATAATAGGGAATTCTAATAAAGAATATCTGCTTAGCTTTCAGGGAGGGCCGGTGATGGTCACACACATGCACTAAATATTAAAATAGTTGGCTGCAAGACTAAAATATGCATCGATCTCATACAATGTTGACTCCCCTTTTGTGGAGTTAAACAATGAGAATAAATGCAGACAAAAAAAAAGTAAAAACTCAAAAAATCTCAGTTTAAAGCTTCTTAAATGTGGATATTTTCTTTTTTTTCTTTCCTCTGGGGCAATAAATCAACTTCTGACATTGTATAGACAAAAAATAATCAAGTAATTTTTTAAAGTAAAAACTGTAGAAATATCTGATTACAGCTTTTTAAATGTGGATATTTTCTTTTTTCAAGAATCGAGAAAATCATCAACAGATTAATTTACAGTGAAGTTAATTGTTTACAGGATCTGCTGTGTCGTCGCCCCATATTGCGACAGCGGTGTGTCGCAGTTCGTGAATGCGGCAGCAGCCAATCAGCGCCTTCGTCCCCTCCCCTGCTGCTCTGATTGGCTCCGAATCCTGCCTTCATCAGCTGCAGTACTGCTAGAGCAGTTAGAAACGTTCCAGAGTGAACGGCACCATCAGCATCCACCAGCATGACTCTGCAGGTAACGAACATGCTTTTATTTTCTTTTTTTATTGCTTAGAATCTGCAGCTTTTGTCACCTGGAAGTGAAATAAATGAAAAACGTGTCGTGTTGCTGCTGCGTTCATGCCATCTACTGAAAGTGCTGTCATCGATCTTTGACTGTGTGTGATGGGAAGCTGAATAAATGTGTTTATCCTGGGACTCTGCAAGCCTCATGCTGCACCTGCACTTCATTTACTGCTTTTTAAAAGAGGAAAGGACCAGAAAACAGCATAATTAAGCAGTAAATAATGCAGGATTTGGTTTTAACTGAACTGAGAAAATGGAAAAAACTTCTTTTGTATCTTTGCAGCACTAAAATCACTTTTCACGATATAATGCATTTTTTATATAGATTTCAGTGGGTTTATAAGTGTCCTGAGTGCTGATTAAGTGTCCTGCAACGTCCCAGATCCTTTGTGGAGCAGATTATTCAAGTGGGCAGAATAAAAAGCCCATTGTTTAGGTCCAACTTGTGCACAAATCGGTTTCCCAGGCTTTGCCCCCCATGCCCAGAATACCAGATTTCCCATTCAGTGTGACTAATTAACATGCACAATGTCAGATTATGTAATTACTATACATTCCTGCTGCACCACAGAGAAGAAAAGCCTCCAATCTGCTGCTTTCTCTGAGCGAATATGATGCTTTAACTAATGTGTCGTCCTACAGGCAGATTTTGAGAAAGCGGCAGAAGATGTGAAGAAGGTGAAGACGAGGCCGACGGACGAGGAGCTGCTGGAGCTGTACAGCCTTTACAAGCAGGCGACTGTGGGAGACGTTAACACTGGTACGATTTCATGCACGTGAACAAGCACTTCCATGCAGATTTCACTCTACATTCACAACACTTTTATTCCTTCTGACTCTGCAGATGGATCAGCACTGACGGATCCGAAGGGAAAAGCAAAGTGGCACGCCTGGCAGGGCAGGAAAGGTAACAAGTTAGAAATGAAGTGGAAGATACCAGCATTCTCAACTGTGCTCAAGATTTATTCAATGTTCTAACATGTGGTGATTTACTCTCTGCAGTTTCAAAGTTCAAAGGTTCTTTATTGTCACTGATGTAACAACTAGAAGCACAGCATTTATAGCAGCACAATAAATAAGCTGTAACAGAATAAACAAATAGGCCTTCATAAGTAAAATGAACTAAATTAAGCGTTCAGAAAAAAAGAAAGAAATCTAAAATGCTAAAAGCAACAATAAATACTTTTTACAGAGCACATTGTGTCCATGAGCAGTCACAGTGACATGGAGGTGATCAAGTTCTGTCTTGCTTTTTATCCCTGGGGCTCATTCTTCTCTGCAATATCAAGTCCTGCACCTCTGTGGGAACAGAACAAGCAGAACAAGGAGAGAGAACTAAAAAAATGTGCAGCATGACACAAATAGAATGGCATAAATGATTAAAAATACTGACTGTAAAGTACAGTAAAATACTAAAATTTGGAGGAAAAAACCCTGGAATCAACATTTTCCCAAAAGTGTTACCAACATTGGAAAAATAAATTGTGACTCTGCATTCTAGAGATATTTTACTATATGTAGTTCCACACCCCTCTGTATAAACACAGTCTGCAGTTCAGCCAAAAAGTCACAGAATTCTTGATTTTTGTTTGCAGCTGAGTCACTCATTGATTCAAGGTTGCAGCAAGAAGCTCAGAATTTTTGTCATTTTACAGAATTTGGTTGCAGCAAAGTGTTTATTTTTGCTAAATTTTGAACAGAGACATGCATAATAATGTGATTTTTTTTTTCACAATTTTAAGCTTGGATTTGTTTGTTTTTTTTCCCAATGACAGTTCAAGGACAGTTTGAAAATTGATATCTTTGTAATAAAATTGAAATTCTACAATTCTACAGTTTCATTTAGTAGACGCTTTTACCCAAAGCAACGTACGTCTGAGAGTAGATACAACACAAGCAAGGATCTATTAGGAGAAAACAACCTGGATAAGAGCCATAAAACAAGTTCAGGCGTGATAATAGGACCTAGTAGAGCAAAGTGAACAACAAAGGTGTTTTGGGATTTCGGCAAGAAAATTTTACTGATATATATGTAATCAATTTAGATATTTTTAGGATTTCTTTGAAAGATTTTTACAATTTTTTTTGAAAATATTTACAAGAATTTTCTTGCCAAATTTGGAGAATTTTTTATTTTTTTAAAATAAAACTTTTAAGGGAATCTTTTAAGGAATTATTGGAATTTTCTTCCTGAAGGTTTTCCAAAATTTGGGGAATTTTTTTTACTGAATTTTTGGATTTTTTTTCAGACAAGGAAACAATATTTTTTTGGTGCCCGTAAATGAGGACAACAGGAGGGTTAAAGCACTAAAGGACACATGAAACGTGATCCTGAAGGCGGCTATTTTTAATCTTGTTGTGGCCCCTATGCCAAATTTTACAACAATCTGTCAAGTAAATATTAAGATGTTTCATGGAATAAATGAAAATTTTAATCCAATTTTGACTGTAAAAACGATTTATATTAAATTTCAATCCATCCAGCAGCTGTCAAGATGTTACAGTACAGACGGAAGTTGCATTTCAACCAAAATACTGCTTCAATTCTGCACAACTAAAGCAGCAAACATAGTTTTAAAATCATTTTTCTTCTTCTTTCTCCTCCAGGAATGTCCAAGGATGACTCCATGTCCGCCTACATTAAGCTTGCTACAGAAACCATCAGCAAATATGGGGTGTAAGACTCAAAATGAGCTGAAAATGCAGAATTAATGCAAAAAATGACTCCTGACTACAAGTTCAGTTACTAATATAAAGCTGCTGCTTTTATAACAAGCAGCATTCTGCTTCCAGAGGCCATAAATATACAGAATAATGTGATTTCTTTCCTCTGTATGTTTTTTTTACAGTTTGTTCAGATGAATTGATGCTCTTGAACAACTTCTATGCATTCTATAAGGTTAAAAATACTAACTTTTTATAGCTGATTTCATATAAACCACACTTCGATTTGTAGTTGGAATCAAAACAAGACAAACTAAATGCTGTCAAATGGGAACTTTTGCAAAATTAAACTTCTTTCTGCACCGTTTTTGTGTAACTTGTGCTTATTTGTTGACTTTTAATTGCGTTTGGTTGAGCTTTTGTTACGGGGGAGTTGGAGAACCCATGCGCAGGCACAGATATGGCAGACAGGTGGTGAATAGAAACAGGTTTTATTTTAACAAAACAGGAACTAAGCCAACACAAAAGGAGAAAACCAACCAGGAGAAAACTAAACCAAATCTAATACTAAAAGAAGCTACACTACTAGACCTACAAAAACCAAACAGGGGTAACTGAACCAGGCAACAAAATGAAGTACTTACAAAACCATGGGGGAAAATACAACAAACGGGGCAAGTTAGGCAGACAGGAAGCTGAAGACGGAGGGGACCGACAGTTATCCGGGAATGAAGGTGAAAAAAGTCCAGGTGGGGCTATAGATAGTGATGCTACGAGATGTGCCGAGGATTCGAAGCGTGTGGCGAGGAATGGAGGGGGCGTGTCCACGAAGCGCGTATCGAGGCTTGCTTCATTTAGGGGAGGAGCCAAAAATGATGACGTTCGAAGCCTCGCTAGCCGGTCGTACCACGTGACTGGTTCAGGAAGTGGTTTGCAGGTTTGACGTGCGATTCAAAATATAAAGGGCAGCGAAACGCAATGGATTCCCCGTTCACATTTGTTGGATTTTTACCTGCTGTATCTTTGCATTCAATTGGTTTGAGACTCTTTTTTTTATAGAACCAGCCAGAAAGAGAAGATTCTCCCTGTCTGGGAACACTTTGACCTGATTTCTCCTAATAAAGTAGGCACATAACAAGTGAAGTGTAATATATATAACCGTGACAACACCACACACCGCTTGTTCTAATTTCTCTTTTTTCTGGTATTTTAAAAGGTGAAGTGTCTGTTGTGTTCCAAGGAGCTAGAGAAATATTGTCCAAAAAAAGAAGCTGCCTGAATCCCAGCACTGTGGAAAAATTTATATTTTTGAATGAAAACAAATAAAATATTGTCCCTACTTTTGTTTTACAGGTTGTCACTGGTACCACATGCACAGTCACAAAACAACAAGTAGCAAAAGCACAATAAATTTTATTTATATAGCCCTTATTGCAATTAAAGTATCTAAGCACTTTACAGAAAGCCAGAACCTGACATCAATCAAGCAATCACAAATCTCTCCAATTTGTTTCCATTTCCCCCTCTGTCTCTGCTATCAGGAAAAGCAGACACTATGTTAAGTATATTACTTGTTTATTGGCATTATCATTTAAGCACAATTCAAAGCTTCACATAGCAAAGCTAGTGTGTCATTATAGGCACTCTGCCTGTTTTACTTTGATTTGTCCAGTTGATGGCGCAGTAGAGCAAATGAAGCACCATGAAGCTTCGAACCATGAGTGAACCAATTGGATGGAAAGCCTCAATGCTTCATGAAGCTTCATCTCGCCATCACTAGCTATGGCATGCTGGAGACTGAAGCAGGGCAGGTGAGAATCCGGAAGGAGAACTGAGTCCATGTGGGAGAAATCCAGGAGGAGGGGAAATAGAGTCCATGTGGAGATGCGAGTCTAGAGGTGGCAAGCTTGGTGGGGAACAGTATCTATGTTCCGATGGGGACTGAGAGAATGAGCAGGGTTTAAATAGTGAACAGGTGATATTGTGGACAGGTGAGCTGATTACTGTAATGTGAGTCACCTGCAGTAATCAGCTGAGTGTAGACAGGTGAGCAGGGAGAGCAAGACACAGGGACGAGAGACACAAGAGGGAAAGAGACGACAGACAGAGGGAGACAGAGGGACAGGTCAAAATAGAAAAACCAGGAGGAAGAAAGAAAGAGGGAGAAGGAACAGGGACAGGAGCAGGAGCAGAATCATGGCAGTATCCCCCCCCCACGTGCACCTCCTGGTGCACGACAAGGCCGAACAAGGAGCAGGTCACCAAAGAGGAGGGGGTCCAAGACAAAATCCAAGAAGAGCAGGGCGGGTGGAGGGGGTCTTGATGGAGGGACAGAAACAAAGTGTCCAGATCAATCTGGGGCAGCACTGAGGCTGCAAAAACAAAGTTCAAAACCAAAACAGACCAGAGGATGTTCAAAGACGGGTCAGAAAAACACAAATAATTCCAAGGCAGGAAGGCAGGACAGGCGAGGCCGTTCCGGAGGACGACCCAAGAGGTGCAGCTCTTCCAAGAGCTGGGGAGTAGGTCTATGGAGACAGAACCACTCTGTAGGCTGGCGGTGGAGGAGAGGGAACCACTCTGGAGGCCGGCGGCGGAGGAGAGGGAACCACTCTGGAGGCCGGCGGCGGAGGAGAGGGAACCACTCTGGAGGCCGGCGGCGGAGGAGAGGGAACCACTCTGGAGGCCGGCGGATGACACAGGGACCCTCGGGAGGCCCCTCTGGAGGCTCAGGAGCAGGGGTGGCCATTACAGACGGACACTGCAAACCCTGCTAATTTAGTTTAGTTTCCAGTTTGGATTTGACTTTATAGCCTCACTGAGCTCTTTGGTTTTAGTGAAGACAAGTAAATGAGTAGAGAACCCCCTGTTCTCAGTTTATAATGTATTCGAATGCTGTTGAACATGGTAGAAATTACAAGGGACATCTGAAATGGCATAAAAGCTGCATTGTGTCATAGAATACTAATTTTATACAGTATTTTTTGCTAAAAATGTAAAGAAACAATGTACAAATAGGTAAAATTCATCATTAACATCTCTAACACAGTCCTGTCTTTTTATATAATTTCCAGTCAGAAGAAACCTGTTGGTCAAATGAAAATCTCCCTGTTACTCAAAGTCATTTTAAGGTTAACCTGTCCTTACAATAATTGTTTGTCTTTGCTGCTGGATAAGTTGAACTGCGTCACTGACCTCTTGCTCTATGTACCTTCCTGCATATTTTACTTTAACAGTACCTATAAATCCATATATTAATGACTTTTTTGCACTTTGGGTCTTGTGGTTGTGGTACATGAATCCACCTGTCTGCAGCCTGAACTCACCATCAGAGCTTCATTTGTTTATTTGTGTATTTATTTATTTCAGCCAGAAAATGTAGGTCAACCGCCGGCGCATGCGCAGTGCGGCGGTCCGGTCGTCCCAGTTCAGTGGGATAAAGGTGAAGAGCTGCAGCGGACACAAACACACCGACCGAGCCGGTGAAACGAGCCAAACCCTCCGTGTTTCCCGCTGTCCGTGGATGCAGTGAGCCGCGGTTAACGTCTTCTCGGAAAAGGTGAGCTGACAGAGCTAACGGGGAAGTTTTAACGGTGAAGTTAAAGTTAGCTAACAGGCTACATGTCAAAGTGTTGTTGTTGGTTGAGACGTTAGCGGAAGCTAATGCTACTAACGGTTCACCGAAAACTGCTTTTAATTAGCAATAAACTGCTCTGCTGCAGCAGACCGAAGCACTTTAACAGTGTTTATCTCAGTTAAATTCGTAAATAAGTCGTTTTTAGGAACGTTTATCAAGCTTTGTTGACGTTAAACGAGCTAATTATAGATATAAATACATAGAAGCTGCATTGATCCTGAGCCAAAATCTGATGGCAGTCTGCAGCCTTCCTTATTTAACCTGCTCTGTGTTCTGCATGAACCGATCCAGTGCTTTTTACCAACTAACTGCTTAAAAGAGATAATTTCACTCATAAAATGCACATCTTCATCTGCCATAAAGTCACTATAACTCCCACATTATAACTGGAAAGTTATTAATGCATCAGAATTACTTGATTTCATACATGAAGGTGAGATTTTAAAGATCTCAACACATAGGATGAATGCAAAAGAGACTGTTTCTTTATTTTATATGTAAAACCCATCCATAAAATCATTCTAAACAAGAATATTTAACAGACCAAACAGATGCAGCCTTGTTCCCTGTAATCTAAACTTGCAAATAACAGTTGTTTTTATTGCTGGTTAATTTGTTGATTATTTTCTGGGTTAATAGATTAATTCTTTGATTTGTAAAATGTCAGAAAATGGTGAAAACTGTCAGTTATTTATTCTCAAACCCCAGGCTGACGTCCTTAAATGTCCAAATATATTCTAATTACGATCACCGAAGAGTAAAGAAATCAGAAAATATTCACATTTATTATGCTGGGCTGAGAAAAGCTAGCCTTTTTTCCTTTAAAAGCTACTCAAACCAATTATTCAGTCATCAGAATTGTTGGCAGTTCACTTACCAGCTGACAACTGATCAGTTAATCGTTGCAGCTCTGGTATATTCTGAAATGTCAGGTCTGATCACATTTCTTTGGCCAAAATTATTAAGTTAAATTCATTAAGACAGACCCTTGTTCTTACAAAGACATAAAGTTCTGTGCCTTTGCTTGTTTAGACTGATTCAGATAAAAGCAGCTGTGGGCGTGTAGAAGCAAGAGTCTGTTATTCTTGCAATTCCTCAGTTATGCCAGCTACAGTCACAGCCAAGAACCAACATCTAACACTGAACATAAGGCACGTCTGGCACTAAAGCTTTTCATAGAAGTACTAAAAAGTACTGAAGAGCTGCTCCACCAAAGTATTTTAATATGTATTATGCAAAACATGCTGTCGAGAATATGCAAAGTGTGAAGATGTACAAGAATAATAATATAATGTAGAAAAAGAAAAACAGTGTGCAAAATTGAAAAACAACTTGCATATATTCAAAAACTGCTTATATATATAAAATCTCAAAATAATATTAAATTAAAAAATGTCTATAAATGATTAATGTGCCAATGTGTTAGTTACTTATCTATAAAATGTCAGAAAGTGTTTTACTGTCATTGATTAAGAAAGAAACAAGGAAATGTTCACATTTAAGAAGCTGCAATCAGAGAATTTAGACTTTTTGAAATATATTACTCAAATTATACAGAAGAAAATAGTCAGAGTGGGAAGATGTAGATAACTTTATAATGTAAAAAATGTAAGATGTGCAAAATGACTTGCAAATATTCAATGTGCAAAAAAACAACTTGTATATCTAAAACCTCAATATAGCATTATATAGAAAAATATCTATTGATTCATTTGTCGATGCTTTTCTTGATTAATTGATTATTTATTTGTTCTATAAAATGTCAGAAAGTGGTTTACTGTCATAGAGGAGAAAAAAAAACAAGGAAATATTCACATTTAAGAAGCTGCAATCAGAGAATTTATACTTTTAAAATAAATTACCCAAAACATACAAAAGAAAATACTCAGAGTGCGAAGATGTAGAAAAATCTATGATGTAAAAAATGTGCAGTGTGCAAAAAAACTACTTGCATATCTAAAATCTCAAGTTCTTAGAAAAAGTTAACAAAAATATTTATGATATGCACTTTGCAAAATAATCAGTAGAGAGCATGCAGAGTGCAAAGATGTAGAAAAATCTATAATTAAAAACTGCACAGTGTGCAAAATGACATATAAATTCATTGTGCAAAAATGCACTTACATATTTAAAACGTCAGTATAACTTTAAACAGAAAAACATCTATATTGATAAATTTGTTGATGCTTTTCTTAATTATTCATTAGTTTTTTGGTCTGTAAAATATCAAAGTGGTTCACTGCCATAGAGGAAGAAAGAAACAAGGAAATATTCACACTTACAAAGCTGCAGTCAGAGAAATAAATTACTCAAAATAAACAGAAGAAAATACTCAGAGTGCGAAGATGTAGACAAATCTGTCATGTCAAAAATGTACAGTGCACATTATGACTTGCACATATTCAGTGTGCAAAAAACTGCTTGCATGTGTAGCATCTCAAGATCTTAGAGCAAATTAATAAAAATATGTGTAATACATACTTTGCAAAATAAACTGTAGAGAATGTGCAGAGCTGCAATCAGAGAATTTAGACTTTTCAAATAAATTACTCAACATATACAGCAGAAAATACTCAGAGTGCGAAGGTGTAGAAAAATCTATAATGTAAATAATGTGTAGTGTGCACAAAAACAACTTGAATGTCTAAAATCTCAAGACCTTAGAGCAAGTTAACAAAAATATTTGTGACATGTACTTTGCAAAATAATCAGTAGAGAATATGCAGAGTGCAAAGATGTAGAAAAATCTAGAATTAAAAACTGCACAGTGTGCAAAATGATTTGCAAATTTTGAGTGTGCAAAAAACAACTTGCATATCTAAAACCTCAATATAGCATTAAATAGAAAAGTATCTATCTATTGACTGATGGTTTTCCTGATTAATTGATTAGTTGTTTGGTCTATAACATCTCAGAAAATGACTTGCAAGTTCTGAGTGTGCAAAGCAAACTTCGCATATCTGAAACCTCAATATAACATTAAATAGAAAAATATGTCTATATCAGCATATGGGCTGCAACTACCATTTATTCTCACTATCAATTTGTGTGGCGATTCTTTTCTTGATTAATCAGTTAATCAATTCTTGACTCAAACGTTTAACCTTTGCAGCTTTAGGTTATAGTCAGTAACTAAATTGTGTGTTCCTGCCATTTTCCTCTTTACTTTCTTTTACCTAAAGTGCACACAGAGTTTTAAGAGGAGCTGTACAGATCAAAATGTTCCTGCAAAGGGAAACAATAACTTGCAGGGAAATAGAATCTGGGTGAAGGTCAAGAATGAACTTGAATAAATTTAGAACAAACACAAAGTTCATTTGTAGCAGTTGACAATGTTTTTATTGCATCACAAGTTAATATGTGAAAGTTTCTGTTTTTCTGAGCATCTTTAAAGACTTTGCTCATGTTGGTTTAACATTTGACATTTTATATTCCTCATCTGTTGGGGAAAATGTTGTGATCAGCACTAAAGGTGCTGTGATAATTTATTTAGATGTTTTTTTCCTTGGAAATATCCAGAATTATTGGTTAATTATTGGTTAATTATTTAAAAAAGTTGGTAAATGATTTGGTAGTTGATTAATTGTTGCAGCTCTACTGTGCAGGTATTGGACAGCAAAGGTCTGCTACAATAATATGATTATTGTTGAATTTTGAGCTACAAATAACTGGTTTTAATTTCTGATTGAACTGTCGATGCCCTCAAAATGCTCAGAAATGGTTCTAAATGAGGACGTTATTTTGTCAAACCAGGAACCCTAAACCAAAAAGTATCACAGTGACGTAAAATTTGAGAAGCTGTCACATCTGAGTTACTAAAATAGTGAATCCTTCTTGAAGAATTTAGTTCAAAATGTATTAACCAATCATATAGTTGTCACCGTTAAAATTTAAGATCTGTGAAAATCCCATCCGCTGTAAGATGCACGCGTAAGTCTTTTTTCTATACATTAATGTACATTTTATATTTTTTGGATATTCATGACTATGGGCAATTTCAAAACAACTTCACAAAATATATATTTATACACATGTTTAAATGTGCATATGTAAGAATTATATGTAAAGTATGTGCTTTCTAAATGTAGAAAATTAGTTTGAGTCTTTATGAGCATGATGGTAAAGCAAAACTTTGAATATTACACAACCTATACAGAGATGGAATATATAAATATAATATACAAAAATATCCACAAGACTGGCTGCTTTTGATGTGTGCTTTGAATTGTCTGTTTACGAAAGGCAAACTGTGAAGCGTCTGATTTGTTTTATAAAGATATAAATTGCAAGCACAATTTAAGATGCTGCAAAAAAGTTGATGTCATATGAGTGATACAAAGCAAGAAAAGCTTCTTAGTAGTTGGTTTCTTATCAGTGTAATATTTATTTGTTTTACAGGAAGAAAAGATGGCGAACCATTTGTCAGGGTCTCTGGCGGAGCGCACCTTCCAGTACCAAAGCAGTCTTCCACCGCTGCCTGTCCCATCCCTAGAGAGCAGCCTCTCTAAATACCTGGAAGCAGGTAGGGAGTCATTCTGCTTCAAACCTTTGTATAAAATACTCATAATTCTGTGTGATATTTTATAGTTTGGGCATGTTCAGCTTTGTTGTGCAATGTAGAAAATAGTAAAAATGAAGCAACACCCCTTCAGTGACTAGGTGTATTCAAATGTTTGACTTATTTTGGACAGTTATGCAAGATGATTAACATATTTTGTTCTCATTGTGCTCCAGTTCGTCCCTTTGCATCTGAGAAAGAGTTTAAAGCCACTGCAGACATTGTGAGGAAATTCCAAGAGGGTGTCGGCAAAGAGCTGCACCAGAAGCTGCTGCAGAGAGCCAAGACAAAGAGGAACTGGGTGTGTGGCCAAGCCTTGTTTTGGTCTTCAGCATGTCCTCTTCATCCATTTATTTAGTTTTACTCAGCTTACTGTTTTTCTGCTCTCCAGCTGGAAGAATGGTGGTTGGACGCGGCGTATCTGGAGTCTCGCTTGCCGTCTCAGCTGAATGTGAACTTTGCCGGCCCGGCGCCCTACCTGGAGCACTGCTGGCCGCCTGCAGAGGGAACTCAACTGCAGAGAGCCAGTGTTAACACATGGCACACACTGCAGTACTGGAACCTGATCCGCACGTAAGAAAGGCTCACACACATCTCTAAAGCTGGGTTTCAGGTTACTCTGCTGTTTACATGATGGCACATACAGTCGAGAGCAGAAGTTTACATACACCTGTAAAGACCATCATGGCAGGCTCGAGTTTCCAATGACTCACATGAAACACATGCGTCTTTGTCACAAAATACAATCATGCATTTTGGTTCTTTCATAGATTTATTGCAGGTCTTATGTTACAAAATCTGTTGGGTCAAAAATATACATACAGCAGTTCTAATATCCGGTTAAAAATCTTTTGGTCTTTTTCACCTCAACTAGGAGCTTCTGGTTTCTGTCCACAAGCCTCTAGTTTATCTTTAACTCCTCTGGACAGAATTGTTCCAGTTCAACTAAATTTGTTGTCTTTCTGACTCAGACTTGTTTCTTCATCAGTCCACAGGTTCTTGATGGGATTTAATTCAGGACTTTGTGGAGACCAGTCTAAAACATTCACTCCACCCTGATTTAGCCATTTCTGTACAATTTGTTTCTTGTTGAAACATCCAACTGTGTCCAAGATCAACCTTCTGCTGATGGTTTTAGGTGTTCATGAAGCATGTGGAGGAAATCCTCCTCCTTCATTATTCAGTTCACTTTGTTTAAAGCTCCAGTTCCACAGAGCATGATACTGCCACCACCATGCTTGGTGGTAGGTTTGGTGTTCTTAGGGTTAAAGGTCTCACCTTCAGTTTTTGTTCCATCTGACCACAGAACTTTCCTCCAGAAGGCCTTTTCTTTGTCCATGTAATCAGCAGCAAACTTGAGTGGAGCTTTAAGGTTCTGCTTCTAGAGGAAGAACTTCCTTCTTCATGGAGCCTCTCAGCTCATGTTGATGTAAAACCCTGTGAACACTGACAGCTGTGTTCCAGCAGCTTCTCATTCATTCAGACCTGCTTTTTGCTGATTCTTGGTTGACTCTTGACCATCCTGACCAGTCGTCTTTCAGCAGCAGATGATAGGTTGTGTTTTCTTCTTGATTGTGGCAGTAACACAACTGGACCATGAACTTTGTACATACAAACATTGGTTTGCACAGAGGATTTTGGGAAGCATCTTTGAAATGTCTTCAAGTGACTTTCCTGACTTGTTCACATCAATAATTTGCTTTTTCAGATCTGGACTCTGCTTCTTAGACTTTTCCACTGTAGTGTTTGTGTCTGAATCTAATGAGGGAATCAAATAGGTTCTATTTAAATTGGCTCAGAGGAGTCAGCAGCTGTAATCAAACATAATCACTCACAAGAAGTTAAGAGGCCATGCCACATAGGAGCTTTGATTAACACAACTTTCTACATCACCAAAACAGATAATTGAAATTGCTGTATGTATATTTTTGACCCAAGAGATTTTGTCCTGTTTCCAAAAGATCTATAATAAATCTATGATAGAACCAAAACGCATGATTGTTTGTTTGACAAAGACTCATGCATTTCAGTGATTCTGTTATAGAAAATTAGAGATAGAGGAGTCACTAGAAACTCACTGCCATGATATGCATGAGTTTTAAAAGTGTGTGTAAACTTTTGCTCACAACTGTATTCACTACTGTTGATAGGTTTGGGGTCACTTAGAAATGTCCTTATTTATGGAAGAAGAGCATTTTTCTCAATGAAGATAACATTAAATGCATAATAAATCCAGTGTAGACATTGTTAATGTGATAAATGACTATTCTAGCTGGAAACAGCTGATTTTTAATAGAATATCTCCATAGAGGTACAGAGGAACATTTCCAGCAACCATCACTCCTGTGTTCTAATGCTACATTGTGTTAGCTAATGGTGTTGAAAGGCTCATCGATGATTAGAAAACCTTTGTTCAGTTAAGTTAGCACATGAATAAAAGTGTGAGTTTTCATGGAGAACATGAATTGTCTGGGTGACTCCAAACTTTTGAACGGTAGCGTATATGTAATGTATTTTTTTTCTTTGCGTCTTTTAGGGAGCGGATGGCTCCCCAGAAAGCTGGAAAAACTGTGCTGGACATGGACCAGTTCAGAATGCTCTTCTGCACCTGCAAAGTGCCCGGAGTGAAGAAGGACACCATCCGTAACTACTTCAAGACAGGTGGAATTAAACTCTGCTCTTATCTTTACCCTTCAGATACACCTGCAGTACTTTGACCCACAGTATCAGCCTTCATGTCGCGTTGTGTAACGTGCATTTTGTGCTTTGACACAGAGAGCGAGGGTCCGTGCCCCTCCCATGTGGTAGTGATGTGTCGGGGACGCCTGTTTACATTTGATGCCCTTTGTGATGGAGAAATTATCACTCCTCCAGAAATTCTCAGGTAAATCAGTGCACATAAATACAGAAATGACTTGAGAATAAAACCCAAATGTGGCCATGATCCAGCATCCGGTAACACTGCTAATTGATTTTTTTTTATAAAACACAAAAAATTATATGTCTTCCTGCTGAGTTTGAGATTTAGCATCGCACTAAGTAGCTCAAAGAGGGTGCTGCACTTGATGTATGTTTGCAAAGCTCTCCTTTGAATAAAACCTGGCTGAGACAGAGAGAGAAGATGGAGGAAATATTTTAATCCTCTGATCCCCAGTTTCTGTATATTTTTTTGCACATATTTCCTCACTGTGGGCTCATTTTTCACTGCAATATAAAGTTCTGCACCTCTGTCGAAACAGAACAACCATGAAGAAGGAGAGAGAACTCACAAATATCTTCTGCGCAGTATAACAGAAAACAACAGAAAACCAAAAATTGTAACAAAAGAAAAAGCAAAAGTTGAATTGCTTTGAATATTTATTTTACAAAAATAGAAACACACTCAAGCTCATGGAGAGAATGCCAAGAATGTGCAAAGCAGTAATCAAAGCAAAAGGTGCCAATTTTTAAGAATCTAAAATATAAAACATGTTTTGATTTATTTCACATTTTTTTGTTTACTCCATAATTCAATATGTGTTCATTCATAGTTGTGATGCCTTCAGTGAGAATCTACAATGTAAACAGTCATGAAAATAAAGAAAAACCATTAAATGAGAAGGTGTGTCCAAACTTTTTATTGGTAAAAAATGGTAATTTGTGAAGCTCTTTTTTTAATAAAATCTAATTGAGAAGAGGGAGGAAATATTTTAGTCTTGTGATCCCCAAGCAGTTTTTGTACATTTTTTTTTGTACAATTTTTCTCACCGTGGCTCATTTTTTGCTCCAATATAAAATCATGCATCTGTGTGGAAACAGAACAACCTTTCTAACACAGTTAAAAGCCAAAAATCGTAACAACAGAAAAACAAAAGTTGAATTTCTTTGATAATTTATTTGACAAAAATTGAAACCCCTGATATCAACATGTACAGAATTTTTCCAAGCTGAATGTGTCTTCCAACAACTTGCTCCTCTCTATATTGTTTTTGAGCCGTTTGCATTTATTTTATTGATCAAATATGTTTAATTTTCCTTTCTTTTGTTGTCTCCTCTCTGCTCTGTGGGAACACCGCCTGCAGTTCATCTGAAGTTCTGTGACTGTTGGTCAGAGCTCAGTCAATCATGGCTTCTCAATTGTGTTAAGTAGCACAGAATCTGGTGCTAATTCTCTAGTTTTGTCTTAATTTTTCAAGTGAGACAAGTAGAACAAGTGATTTTCATGCAATATTTCACTTTTAAGCTTGGATTTGGTTTATTTTTTTAGACAGAGCTGTACATCACATAAAAATTACTTCAGTGGAAGTTGAAAATCTGACAATCCTCTCTGTTTTTAGTTTCTCGCTCTGATAAATGGTTTAATTTTGACATTTTTTAAAACAAAAAAAAAAAAAAACCTTTCAAACCTGCCAGTGGGTTTTGGGGTTCAGAGGGTTAATTATAATTTATTTTTCTCTTTCCGGCTGTATGCACTAATATTATATGTTACATGATGTTTTCATATCTTGATTTCAGGTTCTCAGGAGTCATTACATTATATTATATTAAATCAAAGTATAATGGTTTCTAACTGGGGTTGTGCTGCAGGAGGCAGTTCAGTCCGTTCTTTCATCAGCAAACACTGTCACAGCTGATAGGAAGCTCATCATTGTGGTCATGTGTCGACACTCATCAGTCGGTCCATTCATTCATTTCCTGCCACTTATCCAGGCGTCAAGTTTCATTTGGTTTGTCATACAGAGGAAGCGACCAGAGCTTGATGTGTGTGTTTGTTAACTCATGCAGGCAGCTGAGGTACGTGAAAGAGCGCTGCGAGGCCGAACCAGAAGGAGACGGAGTATCTACCCTCACCACAGAGGAGAGGACTCGCTGGGCGAAGGTAGAGCCACTTAAACTGGGAGGACTGGAATAATCTAAGTGAAATTATGGAGCATGTTTGTCAAAAAAGCATCTCTAAGAATCTTGTGTGTTTGTTTACTCTCCCTGCAGGCCAGAGAACATCTAATAAACATCGATCCACACAACGAGACCATCCTGGAGACCGTTCAGAGCAGCCTGTTCATCATCTCTCTGGACGAGACGAAACCCTACTCGACCCCAGACAACTACACGAACGTATGAGCTGCACAGATCTGAATTATTTACGACTTAATGGCTAAATATCATGTTCTGGCCACAACAGAAGAGGCAGAATAGAATAGCACAGTGTATAGAAAAGCCAAGCAGCAATCCTTTTACTGAATTCACAAAACCAGACATGTTTGTTTAAAGTACAGTAAGAAATGTGCAAATAGAAAAAAAAAACAGCACATACAAGGCAGTGTTGCATGTAAACATGTAGGTTTAGTGTATAGATACCGGGTTCATATGAGAAGAAGGTGCAAAGATGTAGATATTTCCACACTCTGTGAATTTAACAGAGTCGATTAAATTAAATTGCCCGTACCTACCCAGTTTCAGACAGTTAGTGTGAGTGTTCATGTGTCTGATTTTATGACTTTTTATGTATTCTTTTAATGCAGTTAACTGTGGAGGCCCTTACAGGAAACCCCACCATCCGCTGGGGAGACAAGTCGTACAATTCGATCATGTTCTCAGACGGAACCTGTGGATCCACTTGTGATGTGAGTTTGTGTGTGTTTGTCATGCTAGAGAGTGTGTCTTACATATATATATCATGTCCAAACAAATTGAGCTGTTTTTAAACATAATTCTGCAAAAAAAAAAAAAAAAAAGATTTAAACTCCAAATTGTTGTTGCAGCACGCCCCGTATGACGCCATGGTGCTGGTGTCTATGTGCTGGTATATCGACCAGCAACTCAGAGCCACTGAGGGCAAATGGAAGGTAAATTTGATTCTGTACATAAACTGGAATAGTTGTGGTTGCTGATATTTCTTTTGACCTTTCACACGCTGATGTCGCTGCTCTTTAGGGCTCAGATGCCATCAGATCGATGCCACTTCCAGAGGAGCTGGTGTTTACTGTGGATGAAACCATCAGCAGTTGCATCAACCAGGCCAAGCAGCGATACCTGGAGTCGGTGAGCAAAGTAGACTTCAAAAAGCCTAAAGAAAAAGGACACCTACGTAGTCACAGCTGTGATTAGCTGTGTATTTTTATGCACATTTTGAGATATTGCATAAGAAAAGCTACTTGGACTGCTCAACTGAGGGGCTTTTCCAATTTATAAAAACAAAAGAGTTAATGCACTTCACAGGAGATGGAAACACCTTTTTCCTGAATGAGTTCTGATAGTAGTGAACATGTAATTCCCATTACTGATCAGCTGTTTCTGCTTTTTTCATTGACTCTTGACAGCCTGAAACAGCTGATACCAGCTGACATGAAAGAATATTTACAACTTTCCTTTTTGAAATCAATACCTGAAGATTTTTCTTAATTTTTTTGTCAAAAATAAACAATATTTTTGTGTGTTTCTTCTTCCTCTTGTGATTTTTGTAGCTGGTGGCAACGTCTGGGGTGCATTATACTTTACACACTGACATACTATATAGTTTACCTTAAGAGGATTTAGAATGTCCCAGTTTATATTAAGCCTAGTGAAACATGCCAAAATTACCTGGATGTCCTCTTACATTCAGTCTCATTTGGGAGTTTGCAAGCCTGCAGGATGTTCTGGTCATTCTTACCCACAATCCTCTGTACTGGGGAAGAGACGCCACATATGTAACTGTGTCTTTAAAGTGCCTGAAAGCACACAAACAGGTGATTTCACACAGTAGCCTGAGGCTGATATAGAGCAAGACAGCCAAGGATTAAGCCTCATTATTATATGAAATAGTATGTCTCACTGGTATGTGGTATGTACTTTGTAAGGGCAATTCTAGTATGTACCAACTGACTGTTTGCTTAAAGTGTGTACTAGAGCTTCCTTTTTAAAGTACGTACTGTTTCATGCAGTATGCATACAGATGGAACAGTGTGCGTTATAATATTGCACTTTAAACATTTTATAATGTGTAACTTTCAGTCATCTGCCTCTGCACTCTCACCGACTGAAGCTTGTTTATACTCACATGAGACACTGTGACTGTGCAGAGGATTGTGGGTCAGAAAGGCCAGAAAATCAGGCTGATTTGCAAACTACAAAATGAGACCAAATGTAGTAAGACATCTGAGTATTTTTGCCATTTGAAGTATTATTTATTAGGACACACTGAATCTTTTCTGGCACATTATATAATATGGTAGTGTGGTTATTGGAACACACCCAAGATATTTGATTTGGAATATAATAGTGTGATTTTGTTTATTCTGGCGACACAGAGTCAAGTTTATTTGCTCCACAGCACTTAATGGAAACAAGCCCTAATTTTCTATCTTTTATTTTTGGCGATATTTCTAGAGGTTACTAAGAAAAATGCCAATCTTTGCTCTATGTCTGGGTTCACAGACTCGGGACCTCCAGGTTATCTGTTACGCCTTCACAGCGTTTGGAAAAGCCGCCATCAAACAGAGGAAGCTGCATCCAGACACCTTTGTTCAGCTGGCGATGCAGTTGTCCTACTACAAAATTCACAAGAAGTATGCACTAGTTAGACATGTATGATCTAATGCCTGTTATTGCTACATGAAGCTGATGTAAATGAGCCTGAATGTTTCCTCTCTCAGGCCAGGAAGCTGCTACGAGACGGCCATGACGCGTAAGTTCTTCCACGGCCGGACGGAGACGATGCGACCCTGCACCCAGGAGGCTGTGGACTGGTGTAAAGCCATGATGGACCCCGCCACCGATACAAATGTGAGAATGTTTGCTGTGGTGAAATCCCAGAGGGGGAAAAAGCAGTTTTCCTCGAGTTAACATGAATGTTTCCTGTCAGGTCAAGAGGAAAGCCATGCTGCAGGCCTTCAATAAACACAACAAACTGATGGCTGAAGCCCAAGAAGCTAAAGGTTAGTTTACGCTATTTGATTTTTTTGAAGCTTTAAGACTTTTGTCCCTGTTTGGTTTGTGTCATGAACTCACACAGACATCATTCACATCCTGCCATCGGAAATGCAACGTCAACGTTTGTTGGAAATCAAGAGTAGAGAGAAGAGAAACGCTGAATGTAGACGCAACTTTTGTTAGTCTACCAAAAACTGCTTTAGAACGTACAACAAGAATTAATGTAGTTAAAATGTACAGGAGTCCTCGAGATAAAACAGGAAGCCTTGGATTAATTAAATATGACAGTCAGACATTATAGAGAAGGAAGGTTGTAATAATCAAGTTTTGATAGAAAATCAATCTAATCATTAATGAAGTTTGTTGGGGAGCTGCAATGTAGAGATGAGAGAGAGAAAATGACAATTTAGGAGACTTTTCTTTGCATATTTTCAAACTTAATTGGTGTAATTACCCATAATTTTTCCATCTAATTGCAAAGAACATCTGATATTTGCTGTAGAAATGTTTTGCCTGCTACATATTACTAATATTTTTGTTATCTGTAGTTATTACACTCTATACTTAGACTTTATTTTCTCAGGAAAAGCACATGCTACATTTATGCTAATACTGTTTCTACTTATGTTTGTTTTTAGGACATATTATGCCACTTATGTTTATCTGTATTTTTGTACTGTTTATATTTCTGGCTGTAACGTAAGCAGTTTTTCCTCAGAGATCAATGAAGTATTTCTGATTCTGATGAAGTCTTCAGTACTTTTTACAGTTAAACGGTTTTTGTGTTGGAAATGTTTTATGCTCAGTGTTAGATGTTGGTTCTTGGTTCACAATTGTAGCTGCTCTAACCAAGTAATTTCCTGCAAAGGATCCATGAAGTATCTGTATATTCATCTACATCCACACTTTGAACAGTCTGTGCAGCTTCAGCAAAATTCCTACTTATTGAAAGCTAATAAAACCTTTGTGCAGCAGATAAATGCACACGCCTCACTAAAATCTGGCTATTAGTGAGTTTTTCTTTGTGACTGATGTGTGTTTGTGATATTTTGTGATATTTGTTGGCAGGTTTTGACCGACATCTTCTAGGACTTTACCTTATTGCCAGAGAGGAGGGACGTCCGACTCCAGAACTTTTCATGGATCCCATCTACTCAAGGAGGTACTGCCTTTGAAACTTATTTCAATTCAAATCCCACTGATGCACACCTTTAAGTGACCTTTACCCAAACATCCATATTCATCTAGACGTACAGGATAATAAACCTTTTCCACAGGCTATCAGCAGCCTCGTATCGTCATGATGATTGGCTTTTACTGCCACAGTGTAGTCTATAGTACATAGAGGTGTTTATGTTGGCAGATATGCAAAAAAAGAAACTTGTTTTAGAAATGAACTTACAAATTTGAGGAGTTACTTCCAAAAACACTTTTTGAGTCAAACTGAAATTTTTTTGCATCTAATTTGCATCCTTTCTTCTCAGATGAATTGTTCTTGAAGTATTTATTACAGTGAGGTAAAGGTCATGTCAAGTGAAGCAGCGCGTCTTGACCTGTCCTTCAATTCTAGTGTCTGTGATAAGAAATAATCAGGAATTTCCATCTCATTTAATCATAGTAACAACCCGCATACAGATCTACACCAGTCACTCTGGTTTAATTTACTCATGAACTCATCTTTGCATAGATTTGTTGATATCGTAATGTAAGAAAATGTGAAATCAGAGCTTTAGAATCTTTCACACTTCTGCTTTAAGCACAGAAAATTAAAGTTACAGGCACACAAATAAAAAAAAAACAAAGTTAACAATTACAGTAAAGATAATTAAAAGTGCTTGCTAAAAATATTAAACTAGTTTTTGATGATTTTGTTAAGAGTAACCTTGTTTGTCTCCAGCATAAAGCTAATCCCTCTTTGCATCAACGTAAACATAAAATAAGATAAGATAAGATAGTCCTTTATTACTCCCCAGGTCAGGGGAAATTTCCATTGTTACAGCAGCAAAAATCTTTCAGAGCAGCACTAACCATATGTATAATAAAGATAAAAATTATAATAGCAATAATATATACAATATATACAAGAATGAGGAATGAAAAATGAATAAATACCGTATTTCTACTCTATCAGTGACATTAGCATAAAGTGGCTTGTGGAATAAATGTAACTGTAAAAGTACAGAAAATACCAGCAGTGCAAGGAATTGTTGTGCAGATTTTACCGTGATTTAAGATTATATAATATAGTCCAGTTTATGTTAACATGAGCCAGTGATGCTGATGTTGTTCAGTCTTACAACAGATGGAATGAAGGACCTGCGATAGCGCTCTTTCTTGCAGGGTGGATGTCTCAGTCTGCTGCTGAAGGAGCTGCTTAAAGACCCCACAGTGTCATGCAGTGGGTGAGAGGGATTGTCCATGATGGATGTGAGCTTTGCCAACATCCTCCTCTCACCCACCTCCTCTATGGAGTCCAGGGAACAGTCCAGGACAGAACCAGCCCTCCTGACCTTCTGTTTAGTCTCATTCTGTCCCTTTCAGTGCTCCCTGCTCCCCAGCAGACCACTGCATAGAAAATAGCAGACGCTACCACAGAGTCGTAGAATGTCCTAAGCAGAGTCCTGCACACAAGGGATTTGCATTTCATGACAGTGTTTCAAAACTTGTTAGAAAGTGAGCCCAGGTCAGCTGTACATAAGTGCAAGGGCGTGGTCATCTGTGCAAATATTCTACTGAGTGTAAGCAGTGCAGTGACGGAAACAATTTTATTTCTCCTCGGCACTAAGCACATATATTTTATTATAATTTTTCTGATGTCTGAATCCAAATGGTTCTGAAAAGACATTTCTCTTAGATAAAGCTTAACAATAAAAGTGGTAAAATGGCCCGTAGTTATGGATGTGTAATCTTGTGAACTTCTTTCCCATCATCAGTGATAAATAGCCACTTTAAGTTTCCTAATAAACTTTCCCATAAGTTTCCTGTTTTTGTTTTATGGCACTTACCCAGGTTGTTTTGTCCAAACTAGATCCTTGCTTGTGTTGTGTCTACTCTCAGATGTATGTCGCTTTGGATAAGAGTGTTTGCTAAATGAAACTGTAATTATCTTGTTAGTTTGTGACCACTTGGAATTAAAATGAATAAACCAAAAACATTACTCAGGCCCCAGTGAGATTCAAACTCACGACCCCTGGTTTACAAGACCAGTGCTCTAACCACTGAACTACAGAGCCCTTGTTATATATGGATGTGTGGGATTACGTATATAAAGACAACCACACTGAGCAGGTATGAGGGGAACTTGACCAGATCAACCAGTTGCAGGTGTGTCTCAGGATTTGTTATGAGAAACTGTTTACATTCGAGGGTGTCAGAAAACGGTGACGACAAATGTCTTTTTAGAAGCTGAAATCAAAGAATTTAGACTTTTTTTTGCCAAAAGTTACTCAAACAGATTATTAACTAATCGATTAATCATTGTGGCTCTAGTCACAAAAAAATTGAATATTGGTGCGAATATGGATCATAAATAGGATCCAGGAATGTTTACAGTTTGCAGGATGCCTTGGAAAAGTCAGCACTCTCTGACAGGCCTTAAAGTTTAAGCAAACCACCTTTATCTGCAGGCACAGTTTCAAATGCCATCATTAAAGCTGCAACTAATAATTATTTCAGTGTTCTTAATTAATCAAATCACCATTTGGTCTAGAAAATGTCAGAAATTGGTGACGACAAATGTCTTGTTTTGTCCACAACCCAAAGATATTCAGATAACTGTCATAGAGGATGAAAGAAACCAGAAAATATTCACCTTTTCGAAGCTAAAATGAGAGAATTTAGACACGTTATTGACTACTGGATTAATTACTGTGGCTCTAGTAAAGAAAAACTAAACAATAATGTCAGTGAGATTAATATTTCTTACACAGCATGACTGTTGCTTATTTTACTAAAGGTCAGTTGAACAGGAAGCCTGAACCAAAACCTCAACACGGCAAATCAACCTAATTTAACTTCTAACTTCATCAGTATTTTTCCAGGTTTAAGTGGAATGCCTTTTCAAATGCTGGCATTTTTCACCATTTTCTGACATTTCACAAACCAAACAACTAATTGATGTTATGGAAATCTAGATGAGCTGAAGCAAAAACAGTCAAGATGCAACAGTATTTGTCTTTTGTATTTTATTGAAGAATCAAAGGAGAAACAATGAATACTATAGAAGAGAAATGCAGTGAATGTTCCAGCTGAAGGGCAGAGCTCATGTTCAGACGTCTGACCAAGATTCAAACAACAAAAGTAAACTTATAACAGCATCTGTCCTTCACACAGCACTGCTTCACCTTTCTCATGAAGACAACACAGACTCCTCAGCTGAGATGTCTCATGGTTTTGGTGTTATCAGACCTCTGCTCAACGCTGGTCACAACATCATGACAGAACATAACAAAATAGTAGAAAACATATTCAGGGTCAGATTTAGAATGTGCTCTGATGCCCAGACTTGTTTGTGATCGTCACATTACAATTAAAATTCATCCAAGTACAAGAACTTTTGATTAACAGAGTACCTGACAGTGGGAATGATGATTGTCTGTAACAGAGTTGTGTTTGTGTCTGCAGCGGTGGTGGCGGTAACTTCACGTTGTCATCCAGTCTGGTGGGCTACACTACCGTCCTGGGGGCCGTGGCTCCCATGGTGCACCACGGCTACGGCTTCTTCTACCGCATCAGAGACGACAGGTGAGACAGGAACTTATAGAGCTGAAACCTTTAGGCAAGTTGAACCCCAGAAACAGATGAGAGAAACATATAATAAACCCAAGAAAAGGAGGCTTATTCTTTCTTTCTAGATTTTCATTATATTTCCAACAGCTGCATTCAGAACACATGCACTGTTTGATTGTTGATTCCTGGACCTGTATAGATTGGGATCATCAGTTTTAGAACACTTTCCTTTATTTCCCATTAGTTGTTGTTACTTTTTCTACCACTGAAATGTCATAAATTGTGCTGTATTAACATCCAAACTTTGTTTCTTCCCTTCAGGATCGTGATCTCCATTTCGGCGTGGAATTCCTGCCACAAGACGGACGCCGTGACTCTGTTCAACAACTTCTCCAGCTCCATGCATGAGATGCTGCACTTGGCCACCACATCTCAGCTGTAGCTCCTCACAGAAGGAAGGGAGGCCAGTTTAATCCTGCATCTTTTACCTCTCTGTCCCTGTTTGAGCCTTAATACGCAGTTAGTTCATTTTTAGTTCAGCACAAATCAATGCAAAGGTGCAGAATTCGCACCACTAGATGATCTCCACTGTTAGCACATGAGAGAAGAATAATCTTTGTGTTTCTTGTAGTTTGAATTGAGATTTTCTTTTGTAAATTTTGGTTTTTAGTGTAAATATTTCTTGACTTTGGTGATTCTAGTTTGAATGCTACTGAATGCTTTAATCTTTAATGACAGTATTAATCCACAAATAAGCTAAATGTGGACTCAGTCTGAATCTTCTGAAGGCTTTCGTTGTAGCTCTAAAAAGGCATTCCACTTAAAACCAGGAAAAATACCGATGAAGTTAGAAGTTAAATTAGGTTGATTTACCATGTTGAGGTTTTGGTTCAAGCTTCCTGTTCAACTGAACTTTAGTAAAATATGCAACAACAGCACCCAGCTATTAAATATGAACTGAGTCGTGTAGAAAAACATTCATCTAATTGAAATTGTTGTTTTTTTGTGACTAGAGCCACGATGATTAATCAATTAGTCTGTGATCTGTTTGAGTAACTATTTGGCTAAAAAAAAAAAAGTCTCAATTCTCTCATTTTAGCTTCTAAAATGTCAATATTTTCTGGTTTCTTTCCTCCTTTGTGACAATAAACTAAATATCTTTGGGTTGTGAACAAAATAAGACATTTGTCATCACAATTTTCTGTCATTTTCTAGACCAAACGACTATTTGATTAATTGATAGCACTGAAAATAATCATTAGTTGCAGCTTTAACGATGACATTTGAATCTGTGCCTGCAAATAAAGGTGGTTTTCTCGAAATTAAAAGGCTATCAGAGAGCACTGACCTTTCCAAAGGCATCCTGCAAACTCTAAACATTCCAGTTTATGATCCATATTTGCACCAATATTGAAAGGTTTCTTCCTTTGCCCCAACTCTCCACCAAATTTCCTAAAAATTAAACCATCTGTCAGACAAACCAAGCAGCAAACATGATGGAAACATAACTTCCTTGGTGGATGTAAGAACTCCACAAAAAAAGAGCTCTTCCTTTACAACTTATTCCAAAAAAGTCACAAAACTCAGCAGTTTTGATGAGATGTAATTATTCTTTCACACGACTATTCAGCCTCAGTGTTTGGGTTGATTCATGCAGATGGTTGAAATTGAATTAATCCCAAAGAACAAACTGAACTTGTCGCTGATTTTAACCCTCTGAAGTTGTTTCCGATCATATTTTTCTTTACTGTGAGCTCATTTTTCACTGCGATATAAAGTCCCACACCTCTATGGAAACTGAATCCTCTGTGCAGCATGAAACAGTTAGAAACCACAAAAAAGTAGTGAAAGTTGAATTAGTGGGGAAAAAAATTGGAGCTTCTATAAGTGTAAATACCTGCGACAAACTTACACACAACTTTGCACATCAACTGTAGACAGATGAATGTGTCTTCCAACAACTTGCTCAGATTTTTGAGTCGTGCTGCATATGTTTTGTTTCTCATTTATGTTTTTTTTCCCTCTCAGTCGCTCTAAATTGCTTCCAAACTTGTCTCCTCTCTGCTCTGTGGAAACACTGCCTGCAGTTCAGCAGAATCTTAGTCACGGTCACGGCTGAGTCAGTCGTGGTTTATCAGTTGCACTGAGGAGAGCATGAATATAATTTTTGATTATTTAAATGAGGAATAGGAAAAATAATTTTGCCGAAATATGATTTTGAGACACATTATTAGTTCAAAGAGGGTCAGAAAGTTGAAAATTTGATGATTATTTTGGTTTTTACAGTTTCTGGCTCTGATAATTGGCAATTTTTTAAAAAGAAAAAAATTTAAATATGGCATGACTTTCACAGTTTATAGGGTTAAAAATCTAAATGTAATGGATTGCTCTACCTGTGCTTGCTAGTTTTAGCGTAATCCTGCCGACAGATAAACAAACACTGAGTTACATTAACAATAACATTCATTACATGGCAGAATTTGGCTCGTTTACCATCTTTCGTTGCTTATTGCTGCTATTCAGATTACAGTGAGCATCTTTCTGTTATCTTATTACATAAAGTGAACGAAACGGGCTCATCTAGACCCATGAAACAAAGTCAGCGAGCTCCACTCCTTTACAGTTTTTTGTCTTCCAGTATGTTCTCCATTTTTCCTCCAGCAACTGTTGGTTTGCCGTTTGTTGCATCGTTCTTTAAACCAAAACCTTGATCGCTGCACCTTATCGATGCAGTTTTCCTTTATTTTCTGTCCAGTTAGAGACGACTGAATGTTCACTTGGCCTTATGAATAAGAGCTACTGTAAAATATCACTTTGATTATTTCCCCAGATGTGTTCTCTGTTTCTGAAGCCTTACACTTATGTGACTGTAAGCTTTTCTAAATGATTGTACTACTTTCAGCTCACAAATAAAGTTGAGTTTTGTCCAGTTAAATGAATAAACTGAGGAGACAGTTTCAGTCTTAGAATATAAAATTTTAATAGTTATATATAGGCACATTCTTCACAAAAAAAAATATCAGCGATGTGGAGAGCGACTCTTCATGAACTCAAGTGATTATAAAATTATGCAGACTTGTGTACAGGAAACAGTGTTATTCTTGGCTTCAGGCACTTTTGCTCCATTTTTTTTTACTTTCTAAGAACTGAATCACAGCAGCTAGTAAAGCAAATATTAACGCATTTTCTACAGAACCTAAATAATCTGTGATGATTCCAGTGTTAAGAGACATACTTCAAATGTATTGTTAGCTTTGATCACAGTTTATTTCCTATTCATAAGCCCCAAATTATTTATAGCCGGTTTCTTCTGGCTGGAAATGTCATAAACAAATGACAAAACACAGTAAAACATTCTGTTAGAGGTTAATTTGAACTCTATGCTTTATTTACATTTTTATTAAGAATTCCTGATGCTTTACTGTGTTTTTTCACATGTTTATGTCATTTAAACCCAGAAGAAACTTGTTGCTGAAGTAAAAATTCACCCAAAAAAAATCTAAATTTGGCATCAATATGAACAATTTGAGGCTTAATTGCTGCCTGGTGACTTAACACCAGGTGGCAGCAGGAACCAACAGCTAATTCTGTATCGAGCAGCTCTGCCCTCAGCGAACAAAACAAGGCAACGAGTTTATTAAACAAAGCATTTCTTTATGATAACAAGTCAGACGTAGAGCTGAAAGCCTTCGAGGACGGAGAAAGAGACATTTTAGGAGGAAATCCAGCTTTTTAGAGAGTCCCGTGAAGGAGTCGGTGCTACAGCGAGGTGGGAGGAAACAGCAGTTTACAGACTTTAAGCTGTCTAGAATGTGTTCCCGTTTACAAAACTGTGAGCCGATAGAAAAGACGAGGGTTGCAGGAAAAGCAAACAACATCATGGTTTATAATTTACACCTGCAGCAGTTTCTTACTCTCATACGTTTGGTGAAAAATGCCCATAGAGGTGACAGCAGCTCAGACTTTCTACCCACAGAACACAGTCAGTAAATCCCCACAGACGCTGCTCAGACGAAGCAGCAGGGAGGCGACGACGGTAAGTGCTTTAAAGGTGCAGATCTAAACTGGTCATTGTGGACTGTGGCTCATCTGTGTGGTGACCAGCATGTAGTAGACTCCCTTCTTGGCCAGCAGCTGTTGGTGGGTGCCCTGTTCTACCACCACGCCGCCCTGGAAGACGGCGATCCGGTCGGCGTTCTGGATGGTGGACAGACGGTGGGCCACGATGATGCACGTCCGGCCTTTGCTGGCCTGATCCAGAGCGTCCTGCACCACCTGCACCAGCCAGGTAAAACATTTAGCCATTAATAATAGCTTTAATAATGCGGCATCTTTTAGAAACAGAGCGTACGAAGTGTGTTAAAGTCAAACAGAATGGGGGGAAAAAATTAACAGAGAAGCAACAGTGGAGATTCAGAAAATAAATCAGTAAAACAAACTTTATGCAAGTAGAATAATAAAATATCAAATTAAAGAAAAAGAACAAGTTGTAAGGTAAACTGTGTTCATATAGACCCATGAAACAAAGTCTTTTAAATCCTTATAAAATTAAGTGTTGCCTTCCAATCTGCGATTTAGTTTTACTTCTGTAGCATCGATCCTTAAACCAAAACCTCGTTTAAGAAATAAATCAAACACTGCTGGATGCAAATTAAGTAATAAAAGCACCAAAAATTCCACATCAAGTAATGAATAAAAGTAGAATTAAAGAAAAAAGGGTAAATCAGGCTAATCTAGACCAATAAAAATGAAGGTCATAATAAAATTAATATATATAAGTAAATAAATAGATAAATGAATGGTGGAGGTCTGCTACGTTTTTACATTCTCTATGATGTTTGCTCGTTCAAACGCACTTTTTGGTTTAACCCTCTGGTTAATTTTTCAGGAACAGCAATGATGTTTCAGGGCATGTTTAATAACCCAAAAAATAAAAAATGAACATTGTTTATATCTCATTATTAACTGCATTTCTGTCAATATTTAGTGCAATAATAGTGAGGATAATTCACTCATTTTTCATTAAAAATGCATGTTTAAACTTTTTTCTAATGTACATTGGAAAGACCTACATAGAAAATACATACGTTTTACATGACAATGATTTTTTTAAACTGTTATTTTACATTCTTGATTTTTTTTTCTTTGCATGGAGTTGATAATTTAACAACACAAGACATCTCTTCTGTTCAGGGTGGTTTTGCAAATATGTGAAATTAACCATTTATTAACATTATTTAAGAAGATGCTTTATACCGAAAAAAATGCTTTAAACAATTTTTATTTATTTGTGTTATTACTTTAAAATGGGGAAATTTGACCCGAAACGTAACAGGAGGGTTAATTTTTAAGTTTGGACACTACACTACCATTCAAAAGTTTGGGGTCAGCCAGAAAATTTCATGTTTTCCATGAAAACTCCCACTTTTATTCATGTGCTAACATAATTGCACAATGATTTTCTAATCATCATTGAGCCTTTCAACACCATTAGCTAACACAATGTAGCATTAGAACACAGGAGTGATGGTTGCTGGAAATGTTCCTCTGTACCCCTATGGAGATATTCCATTAAAAATCAGCTGTTTCCAGCTACAATAGTCATTTACCACATTAACAATGTCTACACTGGATTTATCATTCATTTAATGTTATCTTTATTGAAAAAAAAAATGCTTTTTTCCAAAAAATAAGGACATTTCTAAGTGACCATAAACTTTTGAAGGGTAGTGTATATTTGAACTGTGACTTTTAAAATCCCATAAAAAATATATAACTCAACAATTTAAACCTTTTTCTGCTCAAGATTTCCTCACAAATCTTGAGTAAAATGACACACTTTGGTTGTTTTTCTGTTCCTACCTTCTGGCTAATGGATCTTAGTGAGGCCAGCATAATTTCTTCAGGCTTAACACCACTTATTCTTTACAAATCTCCACTCTGAGGAGCGGCGGCAGTGGAAACAGGTTAAAAAAAAAAAAAAAAAGAAATACGGGACAAACCTTCTCGCTCTCGGTGTCGAGTGCAGACGTGGCCTCGTCCAGCAGCAGCACTGTGGGGTTGCGGAGGATAGCTCGGGCGATGGCGATCCGCTGCTTCTGGCCTCCTGACAGCTGGGTGCCCTTATCGCCTGCCTGGGTGTTGTACTTCTGCTCAAACACAAAGACAGAAATAAGACAAATAGTGGCATCAGTTTGGTCTAAAGTAGATTTAATCCTGCTCCTGATCAATCCAGTAACCCTGTAATCCAGTCACACCTCGCCCTAAATACTGGATATTATGAGTTTACGCTGATTTTTAAAGGAAGTTCCTTTAAAATCGTTATTCGTCCATCATGGTTTTATGGACCATTGAGGGTTTTATCTGTTTTTCTCAGTTTTTAACTGATCTTTTATCTGTCCTTGAAACATACTGGATCAATAAAATAAATGCAGCATGGCTCTAAAACAGTAAACAGAGGAGGAGGTTGTTGGAAGATACGTTCAGCATGGTGAAACATCTTTCTAGAGCTGATGTGCAGAGGCTCAAAATTTGTCCAGAAGGGTTGACGAAAATGTCCAAAATTACATCAACACGTTCAAAATGATCATGTGTGGAAAAAAACATCATGGAGCAATAAAGTAAATGCAGCGTGGCTCAAAAACGGTAAACAGAGCTGTCAGGAAGTTGTTGGAAGATACATTCAGCATGATGAATCACCTTTTCTACAGCTGATGTGCAGAGTATTGCAGAGTTCATAGTGGTTTTAAACATTTATGTAGTAAAATATCTGTAGTATGTCGAACTACTGCATCTTTTACCAGCTGGGTAACACCTGTGGCTGCTTAGAAAAATGCTGCAATCCTGCCTCTATTCCTCATGACCTCTTAAAGTTTATTCATTTATCATGGTTTTATGGACGATTAAGGGTTTTATTCTGTTTTGTCTCAGTTTAAGTCCATATTTTATCTGCCCTTGAAACATACTGGAACAATAAAATAACTACAGCATGGCTCTAAAACAGTAAACAGAGTTGTCAGGAAGTTGTTGGAAGATGCATTCAGCATGGTGAAACATCTTTCTAGAGTTGATGTGCAGAGTGGAGAGAAAAGGTTTTTAGAGGTGCAAAATTTGTCACAAAAGATTGAAAAAAACTGTCCAAAGTGACACGACTGGCCCCAAAACATGGACAAAAATGTCCCTAATTACATAAATTTGTTTAGCATGATCATGAACACAAAACAGAAGAATAAAATAAATGCAGCATGGCTCAAAAACGGTAAGCAGAGTTGTCGGGAAGTTGTTGGAAGATACATTCAGCATGGTGAAACGTCTTTGTAGAGCTGATGTGCAGAGTTTGTAGCGATTCTAAAAATGTAAGTATTAAATATCTATAGTATGTGGAGCGACTACGTCTTTCACCAGAAAAATGCTGTACTCCTGCTTCATGACCGCTTAAAGTTTATGCATTTATCTTTTATGGACTGTTTAAGGTTTTATTCTGTTTTGTCTTCGTGTTTATTGATCTTTTATTTGCCTAATGGGCTGCAATCTTGAGCGTCATCACGAGGTGAACTCACCTGTGGCAGCTCTTCTATGAAGCTGTGAATGTTGGCTGACTTGGCAGCCGCCTCGATCTCCTCCATGGTTACTTTCCGGCTGTTGTCTCCGTAGGCGATGTTTTCGGCTAAAGTGCAGTCGAACAGGATGGGCTCCTGGGAGACGATGCCGATGTGAGATCTGAGCCAGTGGATGTTCAGCTGTTTGGCGTTCATGTTGTCCAGCATCTGAAGGGGAGGACGGCAGCAGAGGTGATTCAGAAGCAATGACATCTTAAACCTGCAGTAACTGATTTCGAAAACATTTTATCACATTTCACTTTGAGTTGAGGGCCAGGGTGAGCGTTCACTTGAAGTTTCTAACATGATTGTTTACTATTATGTCTGTTTTTATCTCTACCAACCCCTGAGGGAAGCATATGGCTCTTTACAGTTCCAGTCTGTAGGATTTAGTGGCATCTAGCAGTGATATTGTCGATTTTTGCAGATGTTTTTAGTGCACTATAACGGACAAATTTGCAAAAACACAGTTAATAGCAACGTTTTTGTTGCACCAAAACTGCTCAACAGAAAAAAATGCATTTATTAGTAACCTTTTTGTTGCACCAAAACTGCCAAACTTGCAAGAACACACCTATTAGCACCATATTTGGTACGCCAAAACTGCTCGACAGGAATATTTTTGGTGCACAACATCCTCATCCTTGCAAGCATATAGGAAAATCCACAGTACTTGCTAAAAATAAGGCCTTTTTGAGATCTACTGTTCTGTTTGTGCCTTCTGGGATAATGTGGAAAGATTAATATAATAGTCCATTTCTGCCAATTCATGCCCCTAAATGATGCACACTAGACATTTAACTGCTAAATGCTAAAAGCTGTGTTCTAACTCTGTCTGCTGTTCAGTAATGGGCACTTAGTGGAAACTGGCTTTTAGCATTTTTTGTTAAAAACATCTTCCTTCACAGTTGTGAATCTGACAGCTACACATGAAGCTGTTCAGAACCGCAGAGCCACTGATGAGCAGAGTAGAGTGAAAAACCTTGTAGAGGCTGTAAAAATGAAAATATTTCTATTCAAAATGACTCAAAATTTCTCCAAAAATGTTCAAAAAAATGTCCAAAATGACATAAACTCGTCTAAAATGGCGCAAAACCTGTTTAAACTGATCACAAGAGGAAAACAAAACATACTGGATCAATAAAATAAATGCTCAGGGCTCAAAAACAGTAAGCAGAGCAGCAAGTTGGTGTAAGATACATTCAGCATGGTGAAATAACTAGTTGAATAATGTAATCAAACACAATTTTGTGTTAAGTTTTTCTAGTAAGTGAAGCTAATTCATCTTTTTCCAGTACTGGTAACACCTGTGGGCACTTAGAAATGTTCTATATGTTGAGTTCAGGTTTTTCACCCATTTTTGCACCACAAATAATCAAAGAAGTTCAACTTTTTTTTTTTCTTTTTCTGATTTATGGCCTTCTAACAGACATTCCTGAGTTCTTTTTCCTTCTTCATGGTTGTTCTGTTTCCATAGACATGCAGGATTTTATATTACAGTGAGTAAAAATGGGATGTTTGGGGTTCAAAGAGTTAATGTCAAGGTCAGTAAATTAATGTTATATTTGAAAACAGAAGGCTTTGACCTTGTGTTCGCGTGAGAGACAGAGCCATAAATATTCTGTCCTTTCCCTGCAGTAATCCAGATAAAAGCACATGTGGCGCCATAAAGCGACTGGTCAGCTAACCATTAGCTCAGGGACAGTAGGTGAAAAGGCAGCAGTGTTGGGTGCGTTTGATTTTCTCACCACGCTGCCCTCCAGCGGGTCGTAGAACCTCTCCAGCAGCTGGATGGTGGTGCTCTTCCCACAGCCGCTGCTGCCCACCAGCGCCAGCGTTTCCCCCTTCTTCACCTTCAGGTTCAGGCCTCTCAGGATGGGAACATCCGGCCGCGACGGGTAGTTGAACTTCACTGACTCGAAGCTCACGTTACCGTCGAATTTGTCCTGGACGACAAGAGAGAGCGACGTGTTAGTTTGTCTCCAGAGCTGCTTTATTGGGTCGTTTTTTGTTTTTTTTTTTGCACTACGTACCGGTGACTCTCCCTCATGTGAGAGATTATCGATGGCGGGCTCTTTGTTTATCAGCATTATGAGGTGGGCGGCAGACATCTTGGCCTTGGCATAGTTGGGAGCGAAGGAGTTGGCCTCTCCGACGGCCATGGCACCGAACAGGATGGCCGAGATCACGCTGGGAGAGGGAGCCATAAATGGGGTTACATAAAGGCTGAGCCAACATGACATCTGTGTGTTCACTGTGTTTGTCCACACTGATAACATTCTTCCATTCTGCCACAGATGTGTGTGTTTGCTCTGTTCAGTCCAATAATCTAACAATAACTGGAAGAAGATGACTTTAGCCGCCGCCCAACATCCCCGATATTCCTTAATGCACCCTGAAACGGCTTCTAAGATAGATTTTCAAGCATAATTAATCCCCACAGTTATTCATGGCATCTCAAATTTTGATTTATAGTGGCTTTTTATTTGACGAATATGTTTCTTCTGGCTGGAAATAACATAAACCAGTGACTTAAGACAGTAAGACATTGTGTTAGAGATGTTAATGATGCATTTTTAAACTATTTTTCTGTCCTCCCACCCCTCCATATTTTAGTGGCATCTTCTTTGAACTACAATACAGTTTGAAGTGCCTTTTCTCTTGCAGGTTTCACATTCTGGGTGGATTTTTACTGTGTTTACTGAACGATTAAGTGCAGTATGTGCTCCAGACAGAGTTAGAGGAGTTTACATGAAGGTGTTTTTTGAAAGGAGGCTTGTTTATCTGGCAGATAATGTACAGTTAAGGCCAACATTTTGATCTATAGTGAATTTTTATTTGATCAATGAGTTTCTTGTGGCTGCAAATTACATAAACAAGTGACAAAATATAGTAAGATATGGAGTTAGAGATGTTAATGATGAATTTTTACTATTTTCTGCCATTTTTTGTCCATATTATTCAAATTCTTTCTCAGTAATCAGCATGAAAGTCTTATTTTCCTCCACATCAGTAGTTCTAGTGTCTAACAGTGTTTCTGCAGGTCTCCACTGGGATTTAGTTCCTCCAAGTGTCCATCTCCAGCTCTTTGAAGGCTTCCTCTCCATCACTCTGCTCTTCAGTTCCTCCACACATTCTGGATGGATTCAGATCTGGACTCTGGCTGGGACGCTCCAACATCTTCTCATTGTTTTCTCTTCACCATTTCTTCACCACGTCGGCTCCATGTTTCACATCATTGTCTTGTTGGAAGCTCCAATGCTGCCCAAGGAGCAGTTTTTCTGCAGACTGCCTGATGTTCTCCTCCACAATCTCCATGTTTCCTCTTTTCTCATGATGCCGTTTCCTTCAGACATGACTTGTAACTGAGCAGTAAGTGAGTAGAGAAGTGCTGCAGGTCCAGCTGAGCTTTAGTGTGTCTGTCTTGGAGAAGTGGAGTCCTCCTTGGTCTGATCCATGGAGACCAGCCTTGTTCTTGTTCTGATGGAGTGTCTGATGGACATGTTGCTACCAGAACTGCTCACATTCATCAGGATGCTCTTGGTGCTGATCCTTGGATTCTTCTTGTCCTCTACCATTCTTCCAGTGCAGGGCTCACATCTGTCTTCCTAGCAGCCCTTTGACATGTTTCACAGTGTGGAACTACTTGGACTTTTTCATGAAGCTTCAAACTGTGGACACTGGACCTTGAAAACACTCTGATATGACTTTATAGACTTTAAATGTCTTGTGAGCAGCAACAGTGTGAAACTGGAGGTTCTCACTGAGACCTTTGGTTTCATGGTCATGACTTGGAACTGACTGTGGAGGTTTGTAGTAGATTAGAATGTTCTAGAACATGGTAGGAATTACCAGGAACATTTGGAATGAGATAAAAACTGCATTTTTCCAAAGACAAAATTTGCCAAAAAAAGACTGTTTGCTGTAACTAGATTCGGTATAAATTAAAAAATTATGTGTTCATTGTTGCAACTACAAAGCAATTAGTGACTCAGCTGTGACCAACAGTCATGTGACAAAAATTCATGGATTTTTCGGCTGAACTGCAGGCAATGTTTACACAGAACAGATAAAAACATAAGCAGTGAAATATCTACAGTATGTAGAGTCACAATTTATTTTTCCAAGTTCTTGTGGACACTTGGAAAAGTGTTGTACATGTTGATTGCAGATTTTTTAATTTTTTTTTTTTTTTGTATACCAAATAATCAAAGAAATTCAACTTTAGTTTTGTCTTTTTGGGATTTGTGGCATTCTAACTGTGTCATACTGCACAGAACTTATATCTGAGTTATGTTTACTTCCAGTCCTGGTTGTGCTGTTTCCATAGAGGTGCAGGACTTTCTATAGCAGTGAAAAATGAGCCCACAGTGAAGAAAAATGTGACAGAAGCACACAAGCGCTGACAAACTGCTTGAGGTTCAGAGGGTTGAACACGTTTCCTGTAATTCCCACTGTGTTTCTGTGAATACATGTGTGTGTAACAGTGAGGAGGAGTTTATATTTCTACGTTTTATAATTTTGTGGTTCCATAAACTCTGACCTTCCTTGTTATATAACTGGAAAAACACGTGAGTGAGTGTGTGTGTGTGTGTGTGTGTGTGTGTGTGTGTGTGTGCATGTGCTGGATCACTACAGGTGTAACGTGCTCATGCTTCATTCAGCTAATGATTAACGCCCATATAAACAGCCTCCCAACACGAAGGCTTTGGGCAGATGTCACCTGCTGCAAACTGGTGGACATCTTCACTGTCACAAACTAGATCTCCTGACTGTTAATCTCCTGATAAAGGTCATTCTTTTGAGTTTACTCACAGGAAAACACCCTGAGCGTCCATCCTTCCTGCAAAAATCAGCCAAGCGCCGAAGCGGAAGCAGCCGGCGTAGGCGAAGTAGATCATGGCCTGGGAGAAGGCGTAGGTGAAGCCGTATATGTGGGCCTTTTTCTTGGCGTTCCTGCACAGAAAGTGAGAATATCCCTCATTTAATAAGGAAATATGTGATGGAGGTGATCTGTGGTTAAAAGAATGTCGTCGTACTTGTACGGCACATGGAGGTTCTCCTGATACAAAGACTCAAACTTGGGTTCTCTTGTAAGAGACGCCACAGTCCGGATATTTTCGATGGCCTCTGTAGCAATCTGTAGGGACACAAACATTTTATCTTATCACAAGATCAGCGTCTCAGCAGCCGAAGTTCATCATATAAAGCACCATAAAACGCTGAATCCCAACCTTTCCGGCCTTCTCCAGCTCCTTCTTGTCTTTGGCAGCGTGTCCGGCAAGCGCCTTCATCTCCAGAGCTCCGGCTAGCGCGATGACGGGAACCACAGCCAGCAGGAGCAGCGTCAGCTCCCAACCGTACACCAGGCCCAGAATCAGACCACCGCCCAGGTTGGCGAAGTTCTGCGCCAGCGTCGCCATACGAACTCCTGCAGCCTGAGCAGGAGAAGAAATAAAGCAGAACAACAAGATCATTGATTTTAGTCGGCAGGTCCTTAGGGCAGAATTAATACCATGTTTTTTCAGAATCAGTCTTATTGCCAAGTATGTTGTCTCATACGAGGAATTTGACATGTTTTGGTGCATTAACAGTAAAAACTGATAAGAACATTTTTAAAAGAGGATAAAAGATCAAAGTGCTTCATGTCAAATAAACAGCAAGTGCAGCAAAGCTCAGGAACTGTAAAAATAATCAGGAGTAATGATAACATTCACAGCGTGGAGGAAATTATGTGTCCGACAACATGTGAGTCGTAGTATATGGTGACAACAAAGATAATAATAATCGGGTCATGAGTATTACCCCTTGTACTTGAGCTGCATCAGTGGCCAGTCTGGTAGTCAAAGCTCCAACACTGTTTTTAGGGTCATCGAACCAGCCGAGGTCCTACAACAAAACAAAACAGGGAGAAATATTTTCCACTGGCCATGAATACACAGCATACATCAGAACAGACCCAGACCAGACAGCACACCCCTTTGTAATATCACCTTACTGTCAAAAAATCTAAATGTCAGTCTAACTGCATGAACATGGTTCAAAAATGAGCTTTGAACACCAAAACATTTCATCACTTTTGCACCTCTGTGCTGTGTCTATCTGCAGCTTACATCATGGCTCCACATGGAAAAGTATTTCCAGAGGAACTGAAAAATCTGATCGTGAAACTTCACAAAGATGGAAAATGATTTTTAAAAAAAAAAAAAAAAAAAGATCAGTGAGCAACTAGAAATAAGCAGAAACACAGTGTCAGCAGTAAACAGGAGGTATAGAAGGAGTCATAGTACCACTAATCATGGCTGCAGTGGTCGTCCTCCTGAAATGACTCCACAGACAGTGAACTACTTTCACAATCAAGCTGTGAAAAACAGACGGTAGCTGCAACAGACTAGACACAGGAGTTATCAATGGAAACCAGAGTTTATGTGGCGCTCAGACAGTGTGCAGGACACTATATAATCTCTGTGGACAGAATCCAAGACAAACTCCCTTGCTTCCTGGTCAGCACAAAACTAAAAGGTAGAACTTTGCTACAGAAGATGAAAAGAAGCCTGATGAATGTTGGGAGAACATTCTTCGGCCAGATGAAGATGAATTTGTTGTTCTCAGATGGAGTCCAGCATGTTTGGTGTGAACCTGACCAGGACTACCACAGTGAATGCATAGTCCTGACACTGAAGCATGGAGGTGGAAGTGTGATGATGTGGGGAGATGATATTTATAGATGAATATCTGAGGATAAACCAAAATACTGGCTGACAAGAAGCTGGAAGAAGAGGAATATTCCAGCAGGAGAACCATCCAAAGAACTAAATCACACAAGAGTTTGTGGAGAAGAAAAAGTGAAAACTATGACCTGGACAAGTATGTGGCCTGACTTGAATCCAGCAGAACACTTTTGGGTTTTTTTTTAAGAGAAAGATAGAGCAAAGAGCAGCTGAAAAATAGTCTCTGAAGAATGATAGAACATCCTCTGCTAATTTCATTTTTCTGCTTTCTTTAGGAACCGATTTAAGACACAAACTCTGGATGATTACTACTTTACAGGTGGTTTTCTTACAGAACCCTGTCCTGGTGACTCACCTGTCTCATCATGGCTTTAAAGGCACTGAGTCTCAGTTTCAGGGTGAGAACTTCTCCAGATTTACCAAAACAGAAACCCTGCAAGAAAAACAGACATGTCTAAATCATGTGTGTGGGCTAAATGAAGAACTTTCAACCCTTCTTTGTTTGAGGATGAAGATGTGGAGAAAGACTTATTTTAGGCAAACAGAATTTAACATTTCGAAAAATTTTCTTCTAGTCCAAGTGTTTTTTGCCAAATGTACTGTGATACGTTGACTTATTCCATAATAGCATGAAATTTTGGTGCAATGGCATCTGTTTAGTTTTCCGCGATAACCAAATTAGGTATTTTGCATCACATCTCATGGACCAAACCATATATTTTGATAACAGTGACACTATGTACAACATCATAAACTGTTCAGGTGAATAGTTAACTGAATTCGGAGAGGCGGTAAGAAGAATTGCAGTGAAATGGCAGAAGACTATCTGAGAAGATGCCGAATGAAATTTCGAGCATATTTCATGTCATATTTAATTTACAATGACTCTCTGGAGTGAGGATGATCCAATATGTCAGTGTCTGAAAGTAAAAGATGAAAGTTTATTTCAAATCCTAACATAGCCTTTAATCTTGATGAACTTGCTAGTTGATTTATAGTGCCGCACTCAATAAAAAGTCAATAAAAATGCACTTTATCTTTGAACTATATGACTGTATTGTTGAAAACAACCTTTCATTGTACTACTGAATTAAATATTAGCCCACAATGAAAGACTGAGAAACTTAAAGCCACAAAATGGACTATTGTTGGTAAACTGAAGATTACAAGGGGATTAGATTTCAAAATAAATGTTCACTTCAAGATGCAGCATGTAAGACATAAATGAGGACGGACGTATTTCAATGGTGTTGTTTTTTCGCTTTTTACTAAAATATCAGCCTCCTTGGTTACCAAAAATCTCAGTATCAGCCCCCAATATTTACATCTAGCTCTTGTCAAGAAATTAAATATTTCCTGAAATGTTGTATTTATATGACTAACCGTACTGTATGTACATACCTGCAGAAACATGGTGATGAAGGACACAGCCCCGATAGCAACAAACATGAGCGAGAAGAAATTGGATCGTTCCCTGACCACTTCGTGATCCGGGTTTGCAAACACCTGAGGAGATTTAAAAAAAACAAAAAACAAACTCATTTACCTCATTTCCAGCTTTTAAAACTGAACCTGAAACACTAAAATGAGATGCAGAGTGACGTACGGTGATGATCCTTGAGAAGAGAACAGCGAACAGAGGCTGAATGACGCCGTTGATGATGGCACAGATGGTTCCCACCAGAATAAAAGGCCACTCAGAGACGTTCAGAGCCATGACTTTGAAGAAGGACGCTCCAGGAATGTTTTCATCCTGCAGGGAGGAAGAACAAGCTTGGTTTGTCTTTGAAACAGATTCAGAAAGTCATACTGGAAAGTGGCTCGGAAACCAAAAACAGAGCGACTTGTCGTCCAAAATGTGTCCTAATTTCTGTGTTTCAGCTCACCTCTTCTGTCTTTTCCGTTAACTTTTCTTTCTCCTCTTTCCCCCCCTCAGAGGCAGTGACTGATGAACCTCTCGTGGATTTCCTCCGTCGCACTGAAGAATTGGAAAATTGCTTTGTTAATGGGCTCTTCTCATCTGCAGATCCCTCATCCTCATCTTCCTCGTCCTCATCGGCTTTCTGAAATGTCTGAAAGACAACCACACAAACGGTATGAAACACTGGCTGTCCTGATGTGATGCTCTGTGTTCAGGTGTTTGCTTGTTACCTGCATGGTGACCAGTGTGTGGTAGACGCCTTTATTTTCCATCAGCTCGCTGTGAGTCCCCAACTCGACAACTTCACCTTTCTGGAAGCCGGCGATCACGTCAGCGTTTCTGATGGTTGAGAGGCGATGAGCCACGATGATGGTGGTGCGGCCCTGTTGGACCTGCACAGAAATACAAGAGGAAATTAAACATTTATTCATGTTTGCAATTGGGGCATTGTGATATTGCTCACAGTGAAACAAATTACAATTCATATGAGCCTATACTTTGGTATCCTTATTAACAGTTGTTCTAGTGTCTGAATTTTTATATGACCAACATGTTTCTTCTGGCAGGAAGTTACATAAACAAGTGACAAAAGAAAGTAAGACACTGTGTTAGAGATGTGAATGATGGATTTTATCTAATTTTAGTCTTTAGTATTAAAGCCTCTCTGCAGGTCTCCACTGGGATTTAGTTCCTCCAAGTGTCCATCTCCAGCTCTTTGAAGGCTTCCTCTCCATCACTCTGCTCTTCACTTCCTCCACAGATTCTGGATGGATTCAGGTCTGGACTCTGGCTGGGACGCTCCAACATCTTCTCATTGTTTTCTCTTCACCATTTCTTCACCACGTCGGCTCCATGTTTCACATCATTGTCTTGTTGGAAGCTCCAATGCTGCCCAAGGAGCAGTTTTTCTGCAGACTGCCTGATGTTCTCCTCCACAATCTCCATGTTTCCTCTTTTCTCATGATGCCGTTTCCTTCAGACATGACTTGTAACTGAGCAGTAAGTGGGTAGAGAAGTGCTGCAGGTCCAGCTGAGCTTTAGTGTGTCTGTCTTGGAGAAGTGGAGTCCTCCTTGGTCTGATCCATGGAGACCAGCCTTGTTCTTGGTCTGCTGGAGTGTCTGATGGACATGTTGCTACCAGAACTGCTCACATTCATCAGGATGCTCTTGGTGCTGATCTTTGGATTCTGACTTTAGAACCTTTAAACGTCTTGTGAGCAGCAACAATGTGAAACTGGAAGTTCACACTGAGATGATTGGTTTCAGTCATGACTAGTAACTGACTAGAGAACTACTGCATTAATGCTTTGAGATTGTAGTCCATTAGAACAGTCTAGAACATGGCAGAAATTAGCAGGACCACTTTGAATGGGAGACAAACTGCATTTTTTCAAAACAATGTAGGTAATTTCAAGGTGTATGTATACTTGTAGACATGGCATTTTTAGTAAAAAGGTAAAAATGGGGAACATGAATGTCTGTAGAAAAATTTTACGCCAATCTGTTGAGCTATTTCAGTCAGGACCAACACTGCACCACTAGCTTCTCTAAATGAGGACAGTACTTGTATTTATGATGATGGCTTTACTTGTCTGAATTTCAAATTGCAACATTGCCCTTAAAAACACAAAGTGACTTGATGTGTTTGTACCTTATCCAGTGCAGCTTGTACAACAGTTTCACTCTCAGCGTCAAGAGCAGACGTGGCTTCGTCCAGCAGAAGGATTTTAGGGTTTCGGACTAAAGCTCGAGCGATGGCAATCCTCTGCTTCTGTCCTCCGCTCATCTGAGTTCCTCGATCTCCTACCAGCGTCTCAAACTTCTGCTCAACAACAAGAGTCTCAGCGTTAGTAAGAACCACTCAGAGTTATTTACAACCTCAGGAGTCATGAATGCCGTCCTACATCGGGGAGTTTCATGATGAAATCGTAGGCGTTGGCTTCCTTGGTGGCCTGTTCGATCTCCTGCTGCGTCACGTCAGGTCGGCCATATCTGATGTTCTCGGTGATGGTGGTGGCAAAGAGGATGGGCTCCTGACTCACCACCCCGATCATCTCCCTCAGGTAGCGAACGTTCAAAGAGCGGATATCATGACCGTCAATGAACACCTGCAGCGATCGAGTCAAAAGGTGCAGCAGTTAGTTTGAATCTTTACTGTCAATGTGTCCATTTATGTACAACAGAATTAAGTGCAATATCACAGAAATGTCGAAAAACTGTCATCTTACAGTAGTTGCAGTATTTCAAAAATGAACAGCAGGTATTTGCTCTGATGTAAACAGTTCAGTTTTACCATATTAAGATTCAGGCCCCAAAGTAGGAACTAAATGCAACAAAAGTCAGTACATCTTTCATTACTTTTATTTTTTCAGGACTTCATATATTTCTTTCTCATATTACTTTCTTTAAGGACCATTTTCTTCAGTTGCTCTTCATTGAAGGGATTGATGTTACTTTGAAATACCCCAAAGGTCTTCTACTACATTCAAGTCATCGCCGTATTTGTCCTTGGTTCTCATGCTGGAATATTCCTCTTTTCCAGCATCTTGTCAGCCAATATTTTGGTTTATCCACAAACATTCATCTATAAATGTTGTCTCCCCAACACCTAACCCTAATCCTGTCACATCATCATCATACTCCCACCTCCATGCTTCAGTGTCAGGACTATGCATCCACTGTGGTAGTCCTGGTCAGGTTCACACCAAACATGCTGGACTCCATCTGAGCCCAACAAATTTATCTTCATCTGATCAAAGATTGTTCTCCAACATTAATCTGGCTTCTGTTTGTGCACTTTAACAGTTTCATCTTGCAATGTTGTGGCAAACATCAAGCAAGATTGTTTTTCTTGTTCTTCTTCTTGATGTTCTGAACTTTCCTTCATTGATAATTCCTGTACCAAGTCTGAAGCAGCTGCTGTGTGTTTTTCACAGCTAGATTATAAAAGCAGTTCACTGTCTATGGAGTTATTTTAGGAGGACGACCACTAGAGCCATGATTAGTGGTATTATGGTTCCTTCTATACCTCCTGATTACTGCTGACACTGTGTTTCACAGATTTTTAGTTGATCTTCCTGTATCTTTTACCATCTTTGTGAAGTCTCACAGTTACATTTTTCAGTTCTTCTGTTAAATTCTCTTTGATGTGGAGCCATGATGCAGACATACAAATAGAAGTGGCTCATTTTAGAACCGTGTTCATGCATTTAGGCTGATTAGAAATCTTGGGTGGACTCAGTTTTACTGATGACAAGTGGATTTACTTTTGTTGCACTGAGTTTCTGATTTTCTTTTCAACTGTTGTCCATCTGAGTATGAAATGATAGATACTGAATCCTTTGCACAAAGTGCTTTATAAAGTCTCACTCACAGCTCCTTCCTGAGGATCGTAGAACCTCTGCAGCAGCTGGATCGTGGTACTTTTACCGCAACCGCTGCTGCCCACTAAGGCGATGGTCTGTCCACTCTTCACATCCAGACTCAAGTTATGTAATATCTGCAAATGATAACAATCTCAGTTATGAGGAGCATGTGGTTAACAGCTTCATATCTGTGGGCTGCTTTGACGTACCTGGACGTCCGGCCTCGAGGGGTAGGTGAAGTTGATGTTCTTGAACTCTATGTCTCCTCTGATGAAGTCAGGCTTGAAGCCAGTTTCTGAATAGCTGTCTATGGTTGGATTCTGTAAAAACAAAGAGCCAACAACATTTCACTCACTTCTAATCCTCGGCTCTGTTCTGGTTTGTAGTTTGGTGAGATCAAGAACGTGATTCTTATCGTGACCTCAAACAGACAATGGGAGGAAGGCGGTTAGCCCTGCAGGTTAGGCCCAGTGTGTTTGACAAGGTTAATGTTTATTTCCACAGCTCTTTGTGTTTTCACTGCTGCACACACACACACACACACACACACACACACACACACACACACACACACACACACACACACACACACACACACACACGCACAGCTGTGTTCTTCTGCCTCCTGCTTCACTGCTGAGAAAGGTTGAGCTCTGTGTTGATGATTATTTGAGACTGTTTAATGTCTCGCTTGGGTGCCTGAGCCCTTTGGACAGACAGTAAAAGTTATCTTTAGAGCGCCTTTATGCTTCTCAGTAAAAGACAAGGACAACACATACAGTCTAATAGAGACAAAGGAGTACAGCTAAATAGATACAGTCAATAAAAACCAAACCAACTGCGATTAAAAATTTGTCCAGAGTGCAACAACAACTAAAAAACCCTGATAGGAGATCTCATGTTTTTTCAGTTTTGCTTGAGGCTGTGTGCGTTTGTGTTCATGTGCAAACAGATGTGTTACTAAACCAGTAGTTTCTCGTATCCTGCATCTGCTTTTCTAAACTAACCTGAGTGTGTTGTCCCAATGAGAGACTGACACAAGCACTGCAGGCTAAACACCAAGCTGTCACACAGTAACTGCAGGCGAGACTTAGTCCCAAACTATCCTAAAAGTGGTTCAGTTCAACCAACTGGTTCTGCTTCATATTTCTCTAGCTCACTGAAGAGGCCTTTATCTGCACAGCAAAACTGCTATCCATCATAATCTCACTGCATTAATAATCACACTGTGCAATTATTTTTAGGAAAATAAGTAGAATTCAGTCGGTGGAAGAAGGTTGAGGAGAGTCTCGGCTGTGAAACAGACGACCTGCTGGTCCTTCATTCAAACAGCAGGAGCTCCAATTAGAGCAAAATCCAGCGTTTCATAACTGACTGCACCATCAAAGCAGCTCTGCAGAGCGCCCAAGTCCAGACTGCAGGTGCAATAATGCAAGCTGACAACTGTCCAGCAGCAGAGATTTTTCTGAAAAGCGGCTTCTCTTACATGGTCGATGATGGCGTACACTTTATGTGCAGCTCCTCGGGCGCTGGCAAACGTCTGGATGTTTGGAGACGTCTGTCCCAATGTGAAAGCTCCGATTAGCACAACGAAAAACACCTGAAAAGATAAACGAGTTACACCCAGACGTCCTTTTAAACGACACAAATAATGCAGAACTTCACTGCGTCCTACTCACGGTGAGCACAGATCCGATGGTGTACTCCCCCTTCAGGATGAGCGTGCTGCCGTACCAGAAAGCCAGAGCGTAGGACAGGTAGATCATCAGGAAGGTGAAGCCCATAGCGATGTTAGCAGAGATCGCCTTCTTCACCCCCATCTGCTTAGCGTCCTCCAGGTTCTTGTGATACCTGAGGCACAAAACACATGAGTTCTACTGAAAGGAGTCGATTTGAAATTAGATTGCAGTGACAGCAGCACACACAAATGAAGGGATGTAGAATGGATGCAGGAAACATTAATTCAATTTTTCCAGGGGTTTATTAAGTTACAGCCTTTTTCTGCCGAGACTGTGATTGTTTCGTGGATTCTTATTTATCTGCTCTGTCCAAATGTGTCTCTTTGTTGAGCAGAAAATATGAATGTATGAAAGGCATGATATCCTCTAAAGTTACAATATTAGTCGGAGCCCGAAACAATAAAAATGGAAATTGGAATGTGCTGCTCTGTTGGAAAATCCAAGCCTAAAATGGTGATATTTAATCTGCAGGCTGTGTACACACGTAGAAACAAATTACAAACCTAAGTAGTAAAATACCTTTTTATGTAGAGCTCCCTTTTTTTGTTTTTTTTCCAGTATTATTAACACCTGTGGGCACTTGGAAAAATTATACATATACTTATTCCAGGTTTTTAAAATTTTGTAAAATGAAAAAATCAAGAAAATCTATTTCATTTTTGTTTGTGTGTTTTTAAAAAAAAAAAGATTTATGGCATTAATTTAAAGGAGACTTGTCTGGCTTCTCTTTACTTCTAAGTCATGGTTGTGCTGTTTCTGTAGAGCTGCAGGAATTTATATTGCAATGAAAAATGAGCTTCTAATGAAGAAAACTGATTGCTTAGAGTTCAGAGGGGTAATTTCATCAAAACTCATCTTTAAAAATTACCTTCATGTTACTTTATTTCACCCACTGCATTAATTGATGTTGCTGCTTTATTTATTTTATACAGTATTTTCCTGCTGTTTGCATATGTTGACTGTATACTCTGTGCACTCACCTGTCGATCTCTTTCTCTTGACCACTAAAGGCAAAAACTGTCCTGATGGAAGAAAGCACCTCTTCTGCTACTGCTCCAGCTTTGGCATAAGCTGTCTGCTCTTTGGATGTGAAGCTCGTCAGCACCTGTCAAAGAGGGGAAATTACACTGAGTTATTATTCTCAAAATAACCAACGACTTCCTGACGGCAGCAGACTCTGGACTCTCATCCATGCTCATCCTTCTCGACCTGAGTCCTGCTCCATAGACTGGCATCCATCGGTTTATCATGCACACTCCTGGACTGGTTCACGTCATATCTCTCGGGTAAGAACATTCACATCCCAGCCCTCTCTCTTCTCCTCTGGTGTTACCAAGGCTCTGTTCTTGGTCCCATCCTCTTCATTATTTATCTTCTTCCACTTGGCTACATATTCCGTAAATAGAACATTCAGTTTCAGCAGATGACACACTGCTCTACTTTTCTACCAAACCCACCTCCACCCTCCCTCTGTGACTGTCTACAGGAAATCAAATCCTGGTTCTCCTCCAGCAGTGACAAAACTGAGGTTTTGACTCTCACAGAAGCACACAGTTTCACCATTACTCTCGACAACTCCTCTTTTTCCCCTCCTCTCAGGTCAAGAGTCTGGGTGTCGTGCTTGACGGCACTCTGTCATTCCAAACCCACATCAATAACATCACTCAGTCTGCTTCCATCTCCATAACATCATCCATCTCCATCCCTCCCTCACCCCTATCAGCTCTGCCATCCTGCACCACTCTCTGGTCTCCCCCTCAAGTCACTCCATAAACTCCAACTAGTTCAGAATGCTGCAGCCCAGATCATCACCAGGACACCTTCTCTCCACCACATCACCCCTGTTCTCCAACAACTTCCAATCACTCACCGCTTCATCTATAAAACCATGCTGCTAACCTTCAAGGCCTCCATAACCTCGCCTCTCTGTACCTCACTGATCTCCTCCACATAAACACACCCAGTCGGACTCTCAGATCATCTTCCTCCCTCAACCTCACCATCCCTCCTGCCCGTATGACCACCATGGGCTCCAGAGCCTTCAGCCGCTCTGCCCCCCGCCTCTGGAACTTATTATTGGTCATCAACGTCAAACATGTGGACAGCAACAGAAGAGGCAGAAAGATCCACAAACCTTACTGAAGAGCGCAGCAGAGATGCCCAGAGCAGGACTCACAGCCAGGATGACCAGGGTCAGCTTCCAGCCTTTGGTGAAGCCGATGACGAAGGACGCGATGAAGGTGGTGAAGCCTTGAATCAGCATCCCAGTCTTGTCTCCGATGCCCTCCTGGATCTTATAGATGTCACTGTGCATGGAAATACAGACAACATGGTCCAACAATGATCTTCAAAGCAACATTTATGAATCATGACTGGAAGAAAAAAACATTTTCTGGAAACTTTGCATGGAAAACAGAATACCAAAACATAAACAGAGTGTTTAGTTTGTTTTTTTTTGGTTACCCACTCTGTGAGTCGAGTGTTCAGCTCTCCCGTCTCATTGACATCAAACCAGCCGATGTCCTGCTGCATGATTCGGTGGAAGAACAAGGTGCGGATCCGTTTGACCTGCCGACCGGCCGCCAGCGTCCACAAGGACACCTGCAGGTAGGCGGCAACCAGGACCACAGCTCCCATGATGGAGTAGTAGATGGCAAAGCTGCCAGGAGAGAAAAGATATTTTCACCTGAGAAAGACAACTGGCTCTATTGTTGATCACATAAAGTGAGGATCGATCGATTATCGGCTGATTAATGGATCTGATATTTAGAATTTTACTTTACATCACTATCTTGGGAGCCGTTGGGTTTTCCATGTATGACATTGTAGTTTTCTAACCATGATATTTAAATTAATCAGATCAATTTGCATAATTAACAATATTGTAGGGTCCTAATACTAATGCCTAAAATAGTCAGGTACTTTTACATTACGTTGTAGGGTCCTAAGGTTCATATTTAAATTAGTCAGGTAAATTTACATAACTAATAATAGTGTATGGTTGGAACTTTAACATCTTACTTAGTCAGGTAAATTTGCATAATTATTAATACTATAGGGCCCGAACTTTAATCTTTAAGTGTATCAAGTAAATCTGAATAACACTCATTATTGTAGGGCCGGACATCAATATCTAATTATTTATTTATTTATTTATTTAATTAATTAAAAATATTGTATGGTCCACTCCTTAATATTTACATGAGTCACGTTAATTTGTTTAACAGATATTGTAGGGGCCAAACTTTAATTAGTCAGATAAATTTGTATTTTTTATCTGTTATTAATATCGGCCCTGAGGAAACATATTAAGCCTTACGTTGTCATTTCCTCTTGTAAGGTGCTGTTTGCGTAAAAGTCTGTGAAATCTGAAAACAAAAAGGTGACAAAAACACAGTTAAAAAGGGGCCACATTTCCCCCTATTTATGCATTCGAGTGGGCTGCATGTGGACACGCACTGGGGGGTAAGGTGATGTTGCCGAGGCCGGCTGCAGAGTCCGAGATGAAGCTGTCCGTCATGTCTCCGAACACGATGCACATGAGAGGAAGCACCACGCCGTTGACCATCGCCATCAACGTCCCGACCAGGATCATGAGCGTGTCCAAGTTGTCCGAAAACCTGAACTGCACATGAAAGAGACAAACACCAAAAGAGAGCAGCTTGAAGAAGGAAACCAGAGCTGGAAGCAGCTATTCTCCGCTCACAGCAGGAGGCTGGTGGAGTTCAGCCGAACAACAGGAGGATGTGCTGCACTCCCATCCTCCCTCCACACTTCCCCTCTTACCTCACAAACACTCACCTCAGTGTTATTCCTGAAAGATTACACAGTCCCAAAACACAACTTTCAACATCACTCTTCACCCAATAACCTCACACAAACACACAGAACTTCTCATGTCTATAAAAATATGCAGAAATATTGATCTTGTAGGGTCCCAACCTTAATATTTAACTATCAACACGAAGAGATTCTGTTTGTGTTCATTTTTACTGCAAATATGTACCAAATGAATACTGACAGCCTGCCTGCTCGTATGAAATCTTGGGATTTGTTTGGTTTTCATGTATAATTTGTAGGGTCTGAACCTTAACTATTAATCTAAATTAGTCAGGTCAATTGTTAGAGTATATAATGTTGTAGGGTCCTAACCTTAATAATTAAATGAGTCTGGTCAATTTGCGCAACAAATGATATTATACAATCTGAATTGCAAACAGTCAGCATTTTATATCACCTTGTAGGGTCCTAACTTTAATGTTTAAATTTGTGAGGTAAATTCGCATATTTTTTTTTTAAACAAAATAATTGGGTCCTAACCTTAACAGTTAAATTACAGGTACGTGTGCATAACAAATGCAAGTTTCAAACCTTAGTCAAGTAGATTTGCATTTTATATGATATTGTAGGGTCCTAACACCAACATTAACATGAGTCAGGGGAACTTGCAGAACAAATAACATTGTATGGTCTGAACCTTACTGAATAAATTATAATTAATAATTTTCTCTTTAATGTAATAGGGTAGGGTTCAAATTTCAATATTTAACGAGTCTGGATAATCTGCACGAAAAACGGTATTGTAGGGTCCAAACTTCAATTAGTTGGATAAATCAAAATTTTATGAATTTTATACAATTTGTAGGGTCTTACGTTTAGCATTTCAATTTGGGGGGTAACTAACAATTAATATTGCAGAGTCTGAACCTTAATTAGTCCGATACATGTCGATTCAATGCAATATTGTAGGGTCTTAACCTTAATATTTCAATTTGTGAGATATATTTGCAGAATTTGTAATACTGTAGGGCCCTAACACTAGTATTCGCATGAATTACATAAACAAATATTGTAGGGTAGATACCTTAACATTGAAATGATCCAATAAATTTGAATAACGGATAATATTGTAGGGTCTGAATGTTAAATAGGTAAATTTGCTTTTTATATATAGTATTGTAGGGTCCAAACACAAATATTTAACTGGTACATGGTCCAAACTTTAAGCAGTTAGGTAATTAGGCAAAACAAATATTGTAGCACCCTAACACTAAATAATTAGATAAATTTGCATAGCATGTAATATTGTAGGGGCCCTGATCTTAATATTGAAATTGATAACTTTGCATTTTATATGATATTGTAGGGTCCAACCCTTAAAATTCGACTAAAGTCTACAGAGTACAGTCGGTCTACAGTCTTACAACAGGACTTTTAACATCACTCTGACCCTTTAACCTCAAACACACATTTCTATAAAACTGTGAATCATAAATCAGGGAAATGAAAAAACAATCGTAAACCACAGTTCAGCTGGAAATCATGGTGTGACGCTGAACTTACCACGGCTATGGGTCCGACCATCGGTATCTTCTCTTCTTTCTTCTTCTTCTTCTTCTTTCCTTTCAAGTCGTCGTCATCCTCATTTTCTCTTTTGGACATAAAAACATCGTGACATCCAAGAGAGCCGAGATGATTAATCGAGCATTAAACCATTCGCCAGCTTTTCTGATAATTGATTGTTTGGTTAAAGAAAGAAAAATAGGTCTTAAATGTGAATATTTTCTGGATTCTTTCCTCCTCTGAGACTGTAAACTGAATATCTTTGCGCTATAGATGAGAGAAGGCATTTGGCAATTTTGGGAAACATTTTTCACCACATCGATTAATAAAAAAAAAAAAAAAAATTGACATAATTTAAAAAATAATAATTTGTATCCCCTTTTATGTGGTATTTCATAATGTTAAAGTATTTATACATGCAATTTATTTGTTTATCTTCATTATTATTTATCTCATTCTATTTTATTTTACAGCTGTTGAAATATAAACAATTCATGCAGTTATCCTAGTTTATATTTATTGCTCATATTATCTTTTTATTTACCTTGTTATCTAAACTACTAATTGTCTTTAATTTCCTTGTATGCTTGTCTACATTAGTCTCTAAATCATTTTTTAACATCATAGATGTTTAATCATATATGAAAATGAGTATTCGTTGCAGCTTGTACCTGTAGTTTCTATCATTTTAAAGATTTATTATTAATATTTTTTCAACTTTATTCAATCATCCTAACTATTTATCTTATCCTATATTACTTTATTAACATTTTGCTGTTTTACTACAATCCATTTGTCCATTTTAGAACCGTAATTTCTCTGTTATTTGTATTTCTTGTATTATCTTTTATTTATCTCTTACCATTTTTACCACCCGTATCCTGTTTTTCTTATTCTATTTAGTCGTTTTGCTGCTCATTTGTCAATAGTAAATCTATTTTTAACATCATGTTTGCTTTATTTAACAACAGTTACTTAAATCTACAAGAAAAACAATCATCAGTTGCAGCCTTCATGTTAAATATACAGAATAATTTGCATGTTTTTTACATACCACGATTCATTCACTCATTCTAAATGCTACTTCAGGAAAACTACACAACAATCAGCATCAAATTACCGCTAAAGAAATCAAAATGCAGGATGATTTGTTTGAGAGTATTGTGTATTAATGGATTATACCTGCCGATATGTATGAGTTTAATGTAGCAGCTGGTTAACATGAGGCTCCTTTTAATAACTTTACAAAGTGTTTGGTCACTTGTGATCAATAAATATCATCTCATCTTAACCTAAACTGAAGTAAAACATAATTTATTTGTTATTTAGATTTTCTATCATTATTCTGAATCTGCAAAGCAACTGGTGGCTAAAATTATGAAAAAAATGGAGCACAGAAGTGGATTAAAAGTATGAAACCGCTGCACTGACACCCTGCCACACAGAATTTAGTTTAAATGTTCATTTATTCATTTATAAGGTTTAAATAAGAGTTTCTCTGCTCCTAATGGACTTCTAGGCGTCTCCTGTACAATCAGATTCTACTCCTCCTCTGTGGAGACTTTTGATAAACATCTCAAGAGGTTTTCTGTATCTTTTAGTAATTATTTGGAGAATTTGATCTTAAAGCTTGACTTCCTGCTCTGTCCAGCCTTTTCAGTACTTTATTTATTTATTTACTAGTTTAGTTCCTGTTTTGCACATATTTTTTGTTATTTTATAACACATTCAGCACTTTGCAAATCCTCTCTGGTTGTTTTAAATCTATTTTTATTATTATTTAAAAATGGAAAAAAAATGTTTACACTCCTGTAAACTGTCTCAAAATGATACTCAGGTCTAGAATTGATAAACTGGGTTCTTAATTTGGAGAAATAAAGGATTTAAAGTGTATTTTTTGTACCTTAAATCTCCGTTTTGTTCGGGTTTGGCTGAAGACAGCATTTCCATCTCGTTCTTCTCCTCCATGTCTGCGTCCTGTCAGAGGAAGAGCAGCCAGTTTACATTTCCCAGCTTCATCCAAACAGTTTACATCAGCGTTTCTGAAATAAAACCTCCACAGAACCGACTTATTTAAAGTAAAATCACCCAACAGGGCAGATGTGGTCATAAGAAACACCGGAAAAATGTCGAATTTGAAATAAAACACAGAAGAAATGTCCTAAAGCCTCCAGAGCTGCTGCGACGTACCGTTCCTCCGCCGCAGTCCTCTCGGTCTGCGTCCTCCGGTCACCTGAGATGTGGATCCTCACACCCACCGTAAATGAAGTCCTCCTCCTCCTCCTCCTCCTCCTCACCCTCCTCACCCCCTGCCTGCCTGCCTCCACGCGTGTCTTCAGGGCTTCAGGAGGAGCCTCGTGGGGAATAAAGTGTCCGCTCCGCTGCGCCCTCCTCAGACCACCACAGCTACGTGTCGGATCTTCTTCCTCCGGGTCAGGACTCAGGCTGCCTTCTTGGGGAATCATTGATCACACATCTGGCAGCCTGCAGGGGCGTGGACTCTGCTGATATGGAGGCCTGATGCTGCCACAGTGGTTCAACAATCAGCTTCACTGACGGCCAAATAAAACCAGACTGCATTTCCTGCAGTGGGTTGCAGGAAAACTGCAGCAGCTGAAAGTCTGAACGCGACGCAGAAACGGAAGGAGACGGTCGAGACTGAGCCTGTGGTCGAGGCTTGTTTTTATTAAGGGAAGCAGTTTTTGAACATGAAACCAACAGGATTCTTGCAATAACAAGAATAAAAATAATATATGTAGTTTCATATCTTAGTTTAAATTAATTTCTGGTTATAAAAAGATAAAAGATGTTTAAAAGAACCCCTTAAATTTCACAGTGAGAATTTTTTTAGGACCACTATTGCCTCGCAATAATCTCTGCATTTCCTCACAATAACTTTTGCATTTTCTTGCAATAAGTTTTATTGCAATAAGTTTTGCATTTCTGTGCAGTACCTTCTGCATTCTTTCGCAATAGTTTATGCATTTTCTTGCGGTAAGTTTTGGGTTTTCTCACAATAACATTTAAGTTTTCTTCACAATAACTTTTGCATTTCTAACTTTTACATTCTCTTCCCATAAGTTCTGCCTTTCATTGCAATATGTTTTGCATTTCCTCGCAGTCACTTTTACATTTTCTAGTGATACGTTTTTTTACCCTTTGAGCTAACATTTGGGTTTTCTTGCAATAACTTGTGCATTTCCTCACAATAACTTTTCCGTTTCTTCACAACAACTTTTGTGTTTCCTTGCAACAACTCTTGTTTTTCCTTGTAATAAGTTTTGCCTTCTCTTGGAATAACATTTGCATTTCTGTACTGTACCTTCTGCATTCTTTTGTAATAGTTTATGTATTCCAATTTGTATTCCATTTGCAATAAGTTTTGCATTTTCTCGCAATAACAGTTGTGTTTCATAACAATAACATTTACAGTTCATCACAGTAACTTTTGAGTTTCCTCGCAATAAGTTTGGCATCACAATAACTTTCCCTTGCAATAACTTTTGCATTTTGTCACAGTAATTTTTGCCTTTCATTGCAATGTTTTGCATTTCCTCACAATAACATTTGCAACATAACATAACATAACATAACATTTTCCTTGCAGTCACTTATGCATTTTCTTGCGATATGTTTTGTTACCCTTTAAGCTAACATTTAGGTTTTCTTGCAATAACTTCTGTATTTCCTCACAATAAGTTTTTCATTTCTTCGCAACAACTTTTGCTTTTTTTAGTAATAAGTTTTGCCTTCTCTTGCAATAACATTTGTGTTGTGACTTCTAGTCATAGTTGCAGTGTTTCCACAGAGGTGCAGGTGTCATCATGTCAGTATTGTTTCTACTTTTTAGAATAGGGCAGAATTTGTGATTAGTTCTGAGTGTTTTATGTTTCTTTTTAACTTTACTGCTCCCTGGTGGTGAAACTGTCTGAACGTCGGCCCTCTTTGGCCCCCCGACTTTACGCCCCTGCCTCTCTTTCTTTTTTTAGCCCCTGTATCAGATGACTCATTTTTTCCTGCTGAACTGTTGCCTACATTTAATCGGTTGCATCAGTTTGCTTGCATGTGTGAGTCTCTGGAAACTCAACAGATCAATGGAAAGGAGAATCGCCCACGATGGAATCACACAGAAGACAGCAGGATGTCCTGAAAGACCGCAGACTGGTAACGTGGATAGTTGTGTGCAGATCTCATCGTGTTCAGATTAGATTAGTTGGGTTAGAAAGCGATAGAAAAAATAACTTACAGGGACATTTTGTGCAACAGTCTCTGCTGTGTCCATCTACCAGCTGCTCCTCTCAGTCTGCAGTGTAAACACACTTTCAGACACTGAACAGTTGAGGGCGGCTCTGTCAATAATCTGCATGCTGAACCACAAACCAGCCTACATTTGTCATCTCTGCTCTCAGACTGTAATGTTTACATGACAAGCAGCAACATGTACTTGAAGAAGAGACTCATAGAAACACATCGCTTCCTGTCCAGTGTTATAATCAGTTAAAGGGCTATTTTTGTGATCATTCAGAAGCATCTGTGCTGCTGAAAAGACAAACCACACACAGAGCCGGTTATAACTAAATATACCCCATCTAAACAAAGCACATGTCATTTTAAACACGCACAGCAAGAGAAGCACATCATCTGCATAAAGTAGAGATGCAACTCTGAGGTTCTCAAAGCGGACCAGTTCCTCACCTCGACTGAGATCCAGTTCTTTAACTTTACAACCAGGATCGGAGACACGAAGCGACCTGTTTAATATCTCGGAATCTAAATGTCAAACATATTTTGCTCTGATTATGCTAGTTTTTTAAGCAATCAATGAGTTATATCATAGTTTGTCTTCAATATTTAACATAAATTAAACCTTTAATGAGTAGGCCAGTCCAAACTTTTACTGGTTTTGTAAATTATTAAAGATTATACCACTGATCTATCATCTGTTTGGCTTTTAATCTCTTTCTAAACCGCACTGCAATCAGCTCTGTCAAAAAGTGGTCGTATAGTTTCACTTAACTGTTTATGGCCCAAATGGAGCTAAAACTATGAAATGTTTAATGAAAATAGTAAAGATTAAGGAATAATCAAAACCTAAGTGCACATTTAAGCATCTGAACATCACTTTTTCTTCTTTTCCAGCAGATTTATCTTGTGACCTTTACGAAGATGCTGAACTGTAGATTCGACCAGACCACTAAACTGTATAAAACAGGTAAAATTGCACTATGATCAGTTATTTTCCTGCATAATAAGTACTTTCTACATTAATTCTAGTTTCTAACAGTAGATAATCATTCTGTTAGTAACATTTCTGTATGACTAAGACAGCCAACAAGAGACAGTGGCAAAATGTCACAGTTTCTCTGATTATTATTGTGTTTTCTTTGACATTTTATTTCTCTTTTTCAGTGTGTTTTAAAATATGTTGATGTTAAACAAGTTCTCTAGTGATGCATACTATATGTGGCAGAAGTGAGGACGAAGGTGAATAACGTGAAAATGTAATAAATCTTATCTGCTGCTTGTTAAACGCCACTATCTGCTAGAACTACATGTCAGATAATGTGAGAGGAGCTGAAAATATTGATGATTTTATATTAAAAATGCACCTTCTCAAGCTACAATCATTAGTCAGGTAATAGATTAATGTCAACTATTAAAATAATTGTGAAATATTTTGTTAATCAGTTAAAAATAGTTGACAACCCAAAGAAAAAATGTCCAAATTGTGTGATTGCAACTTCTTAAATGTGAATATTTTCTGGTTTCTTTCCTCCTTTATGACAGTAAATTGAATATTTTTGGGTTCTGGACAAAAAAAATGTGTCATTGGGAGCTTTGACAAACAATGATTGTCATTTTTTCAACAAATAATCCAGAAAATAATCAACACATTAATGAAAATTATGATGAGTCACAGCCCTTTTACATAGTGTTTTATAATCCAGTAGTATTTTGTATTTTACTTTGTTGTTGTTTTACTATACATTCTTTTTTAATCCATCATAATTTAATTGAATTACTCTTTTTAATCTTTTATTCATCTTTAACTATCCAAACCACTTATTTATTGTCTTAAATTTCATAATTTCCTTGTGTGTGAGTCTCTACGTCTATTTTATCATCCTCTACGTTTAGTCAACTATTGAATTTGATTGTGCCACATTAAATAAGGTTTATATCTATGTGTTTCCTACAGTGTTATAAAGTTATAGTGTAAATCGCATCCACTCTGCTTATCTTTCTTCTCTTTGTGGTGTCTTCTGTAATTAAGCAAACTCATAATTTTGCTTCAGTCATGGTCAAAGGTTCAGTTTTCAGGACGAGTCATCGAAAACTTCACGCCACAAACAGGAAACGCACAAACGTCAGTGGATTGGAGACTGAAATCCTCGTTCTGTTCACCTTAAAAGGCCTTAATGCGGAGTTTATTTGTTTAAGGGCCACATTACGACCATGATTGCATGTCTTGTTAAAGTCTGACACTGTGTGACTCACTGATAAAATGCCATAAAGACAAAGATTTTATACTGTGCCTTCATAAACGAAGAGCAAAAAGCCTAAAGAGGAGCTAGTTCAGGTTCTGAAACATGCAGCAAAAGAGAATAATGTCTTATCTTCAACATTATCATCACTATGAAAGTCTCTAGAGTATGTTTTTTTCTCTTTTTTTTTACTGTCACTGACTTCGTGAGAAATGCTGACTGTGGTTTAAACTTTTAACCTGCACAGAAATCTGAAACCACAAACAGTCGACGTTAAAACAAGACACTTGTGATCTGATTTTGTTTCCTGTTTTGTGACACATGATATAAATTTCTCACGTACAAGTAAGATGATGTATGAAAAATCCTATTTCAGATCCTATTCACATTCTCACTTCAGGACATGATTCATTTATATTAATATAAAGCCAAATTAAATCAAAAATGCTGCTGACTCCAGGAACCACAACTCTAATAAAAGCACATTGTACTGTTCATACCACCATCCACCCATATCTGTACATTTACAGTTATCTGTCTTTATATTGGTCTCTATACTGTTATGTTTATATACTTACAGTTGTGAGCAAACTTTTCCATCCACTTGTAAAGACCATGTGCATCATGACAGTTTTGAGTTGCCAATGACTCCTATAAATATGAATTTTATAGAATCGATAGGAGGTCTTTGTCACAAAAAACAATCATGCATTTGGGTTCTTCATATATTTATTTCAGCTTTTCTGGAAATATCGCAAATATTTTTGTTTGGTTTCAAAAATATACATACAGTAACTTGAATTATCAGTTTTGGTGATGTAGAGAGTGGTATTAATCAAATTTTCTCTGTTTCATGGCCTCTTAAATTTTCGTGAGGGATTACAGTTGACTATAGCTGCTGACTCCTCTGAGCCAATTTAAATAGAGCCCATTTGATTCCCTCGTTAGACTCGGCTACAAATATTCCAATGGGAAAGTCTGAGGAGCTCAGCAAAGATCTGAAAAAGCAAATTATTGACTTAAACACACCAGAAAATCCCTTGGAGCCACTTCAAAGCAGCTAAATATCCCAAAATCATCTGTTTTCGAGTAGAAAGTTCATGGTCTGGTTGTGTTACTGCCACCATCAAGAAGAAAACACAAACTATCACCTGCTGCTAAGAGACAATTGGTCAGGATGGTCAAGAGTCAACCAAGAATCATCAAAAAGCAGCTGCAATTCAGTGTCCACAGTGTTTTACATGAACATGAGCTGAGAAGCTCCAGAAGAAGGAAGTTCTTCCTCTAGAAGCAGAACCTTAAAGTTTGCTGCTGACCACATGGACAAAGAAAAGGCCTTCTGGAGAAAAGTTCTGTGGTCAGATGGAACAAAAACTGAGTAGAAATATGTTTGGAGGAGAGAAGGTGAGACTTTTAACCCCAAAAACACCAAACTTACCATCAAGCATGGTGGTGGCAGTATCATGGTCTGGGGCTTTCTAGAAGAGCTTTTGGACTGGTTTCAGATTGTATATTGATTTATGTTTGGTTTCAGTCTTGGTTCTCTTGGTTTTGGATGTGATTTAAAGTTGGTTTTGGATTTATTTCACACTGGATTTGGCTTAGGACTAGTTTTAGATTGTCTTGGGTCTTGGACTTTTTAGGCTTAGTTTAGGTTTGACTTTGATCCCGATTTGACACTGGTTTTTGACTTTTTGACAGCTGGTTTCAGATTGTATTCTGACTGGTACTGAACATATTTTTGGACTGGTTTAGGTTTGATTTTGGTCCTGGTTTTAGACTTTTTGAGGACTGGTTTCAGACTGTCTTGGGCGAGTCTTAGACCTGTTTTTAGCCCCAAGAACCTGAAAAATCCACAGTTATCTTTATCAATATTCATATTTCATGCAGAGATAATTGAAAGACATTTCTGTAAAAATTTGATGATTTGTGATGGAATGACCCAAATATTAAGAACAAAAATTCCTCGTTCTTACATGTCAGTGTTTTTTTTTTTTTTTTTTACTAGTTTATAAACAGAGTTTGGTCATATAAAGATGTATTATTTCCTACAAGGGTGAAACATTAAGGCTAAAAATATGTCTGACAGCAAACAGGCAGCTAATGTTCCTGTTAATAGAATAAACATTCTGAACTTCAAGTTTGGCCTGTTTCTATAAGTACTGCTCCATTTCTGGAGGCTAATTAAGTTGGCAACTGGTTTTTTGACAGCTGTTCTGTTAATTTTCAGACCAGCCGCACAAGCCTTACGCAAGTTTTTAAGAAGAATTCCCCTTGAAAAACCCCCAAAATCTTGAAATAATTGAAGTGTCTTAAGACTTAAGAAACTACAGTAAAATCACTTCTGAAACAGTAATGCTCAGTTTTCATTGAATGTAATTCTGGGATTTTCCAGAAACATTATTACACCTCCTTCAGTCCTGTTTTCTGCCCACAGCTGCTGGTTGTCAGATTATTTCCTCTGGCTTTAACCTTCCTGTTGTCTTCATTTATGGGCACCAAAAAATATTGTTTCCTTGTTGAAAAAAATCCAAAAATTCAGCAAAAAAATCCCCAAATTTCTAAAAATTTGCAAAACCTTCAGAAAGAAAATTCCAATAATTTCTTTAAAGTTTCCCTTAAAAGTTTTTTATATATACATTTTTAAAAATCTGCCAAATTTGACAAGAAAATTTGTGTAAATACTTTCAAAAAATGAATAAAAATTTTCCCCCCAAAAATCCTAAAAATATCAAAAATGATTACATGTATATCAGTAAAATTTCTAATATTTTCTTTAAGAGCATTCCCAAAAAAATCAACCAAAATCCAGCGAAATTCGCTGGATTTTGGTTGATTTTTTGTGAATGTTCTTAAGAAACATTTTGTTTCCATCAAAAAATTTTCAAAAATTGCCCAGAAATGTTGAAAATGTGGACATCAGAAGTTTCACTGTGAAAATAAATTTTTCATAGAGAGCCCAACTTCATAGCCTTCAACAACAACAGCGACTTCTGGATAGCAAACATTAAGACATGCGAGGAAAGGAGGCTCACGTACTGCCATAAAGGTGTAGATAAGGAGGGTTAATAAACATCTGCAGCATCCCGCAGCATCAGTGCTTCTCCATGTGCATTTACGCATGTGGTGGCACAGCAGCGGTGCCTTCATTAAGATCAGCAATACATTACATTACATTGTCTCTTAGCAGCAGGTAATAGTTTGTATTACATTAGATCAGTAATATTCAGTCTCTGTTCCACACAGATTCTAGGTTTATAGGGTTTAATTATTTGTTTTAAATATTCTGTGGATGAATCCTGAGCTCCATCAGAGCTGCCAGGAGACTTTTATTAAGCTAAGCGGCCATAGCGCACAAAATTACGCTGCACTGCTTTAGCTGTGTTATTAGGACTATAAGATGATTTTAGTCCAATAATTTGTCACTAAGATGCTTCAATCAGAGGCTGATCCTGTCAGAAAAGGTTCAGGTAGCTTTGAGGCTCCGTACATTTCTGACAGGTGATGGAAACTCATGCACATACGTGGAAAAACGAAACACAGAAATGGACAATATGGATTATTATTTTAGCTCCAGATCAGAACTGGTCAAGCACAGGCGCGTACGTGCATCATTTAAGTCATGGCAACAGAAGGTGACGCGCACCTATAAAAGGCCTGCTGACCTTCAGACGTTCCCCTTTTGCATTTGGACATTTACTTGACCTCTTACAAATCCACAAGCCTGCTGCAAAGCTCGCTATTTTGGAAAGTTGGACAACTTTAAACTCTTTGGACACTTCGGATCATTGGACAAGAACCTCAGCGGACTGAAGACGAAGCTCACCTTGAAGGAGAAGACACCACACACCTGAAGAAACACCTGAAGTTTGCCAGATCGACCGTCAGCATGAAGGTAAGAAAATTCAGTTCATGCTTTTCTCATCAGCTGATCTTCTGAGCACTGCGTTTTACTGTGTAACCGTACAGAGAAATGTGCTGATAAAACTGTTGTTTTGTTCTGGGATCATGAATTTTAGTCTAATTTTAACATTGGAAGTCATCAGATGCTGGCATCAGCTGTACTTGTTGATCCTTGAGTAAAATGATTAGTAGAAATGACAATGATTTAATTAAAAATATGCCACTGCAGAGAGTTTAGTGTTGAAGATCAGTTCAGTATCTGTCCTGATCTGGAGCTTTTGGTCATGTGACATTAATTCCACGTTGTCATGGAATCCATTTGAGTTGATGAATCTCATCTTTCAGAACTAAAAGCGAAAGAAAAAAATCTTTCTTTTAAAAATAAGAAACTTGAATGTCTACAATTCCATAACAAATTAGAAAATCCACCTGCTCATGAAGATTATGTGATCAAAGACAGCCACTAACTGGACCTTACTAGTGCATTATAATCATTTATTGGTGGCATCCAAATGTTGTATTATTATTTTTTACCTGAGCAATTAAACAGGCAATTTCATGTTTTCCATGAAACTCATACTTTATTCATATGCTAACATAACTGCACAAGGGTTTTCTAATCATCAATTAGCCTTTCAACACCATTAGCTAACACAATGTAGCATTAGAACACAGGAGTGATGGTTGCTGGAAATGTTCCTCTGTACCCCTATGGAGATATTCCATTAAAAATCAGCTGTTTCCAGCTAGAATAGTCATTTACCACATTAACAATGTCTTCATTTAATGTTATCTTTAATTTAAATTGGAATTATCTATTGAAGTAAAAAAAAGAAAGCAAAAAAAGCAGAAATTAGCAGCAGTTCCAGATTTTGAATCAAAGATTATTCTACTGTATCTGAGCTCCCATATGTTTCTTCATCGCAGTCTGTCTGCAAAAGGAAGTGATAAGTTAAGATATTAAAAAAAGACTGTTTTCCTGCAATAATTTGCTGAAAAAAAAGGACATTGTTCCACTACCACGTCAGCTTGAAAGTGTCTGGCTAAAAGGTGAAATCTGTTTTTTAGAGTCGTGATAAAGGACGTCCAGGACAGATCAAATGCTCTGTAATGTGTAACTAGTCAAAAAGGAGCCAAAGGTTGGTTTACTATTTAACAACGCTTTGCCTTTTATTTGAATAGTCACTCGTCACCACAGCTGTCCTTCAAAACGCAGTGAAGAATGAAGTGTTTCCCTCTGAAGTCACCAGACGGAAGTACAAGTATCTAAAACGTGCACTATATGCTGTGTTTTATCAGGAGTCCAAGGAGGGGACACAAATGAATCAGGCAAAGATACATGGATGTAATATTAGAGAAAACCCAGAGTTTGTGTTGCTGCTCTTCCATCAGACCACTGGGGGGCGACGTCCTCCATCACTGAAATACATTGAAAGACACACAGAGGTCTGCAGGAAAAGGAAACAAAAAGGTTCTGTTAAATATCAACCAAAGTCGAAACACAGGATCAGTGCAGCCTCACGCTCATGTTTACTGTCAGCTCCTTTCACGTTCTGCTTTTGTAGTTTTACATTGCACGTATAGAAATGTCAACACTTCAGGATTTGACTTTTTAACCCCTTAAACACACAGGATTAAGAAACTGAACCGTAAAAACAAATTCACTAGAAAAAGTGAAAAATATCTGGCAGCTAAGATGCCAGAAAAAGTGGCGCTTTTTACAGTCCTATAGTGTGATCAATTAAGGAGCTCTGGTTACTTCATTTTTTACACTGTTTTTGCAGCCAGTGACAGAAAAAGCAGCATTTTTTTTCAGCATGAAATGTGACTAAATTTGGTTTGAATTGTATTCAAACAGAGGTGAAATATGGAACTTTTTTCTTTCCACAGACTCTGACCACTTTATTGACCCAATAGTGAAGCCTGTTAGGAGGTCACAACATAAAATAGGAGTTAAATCCCAGCCTTAATGTAATTTAAATTGTGATATTGACAGATTAATAAACAGAACTTAGTACAACCTTTCCACATTTTTTTTTAAATCAAAGGCCACATACCAAATCTTATTGTATAGGATGGTGTAGATCTACATGGCGGCCTTCTCTGCAAAAGCAAATAATAAAAATATCCCTCAAAAAGTGATTTACAGTGCAAGAGAAATAAATGAAAGAGATATGACATTCTGTGCCACCCCTCCTTGTGCGTAATGGTCTCAGCCTGAACACCCCTGCAGGAATAGTCCGTCTCCATCCCCATGTCCGAGCTCTTATTTTGAAAAGCCGCGACGCACTGACTGCGTCGGGCTCGTCGCAGGTTTGTGTTGATCCATCCGAGCAGCTGCTGATCCTCCGGGGCGACGGACACGGCCGGTCCAGCCCTGGTGCACCGGGACCGGAGCGGAGCGGGGCGGGGCGCAGCGCTTCACCGGGGATGGCGTCTCTCGGCGCGGGGCTGCATCTGATCCGGCGGCGGGGAGCGGGCCGGAGCTCCGCGGTGGAGAGGAGGAATCTGCTCACGGTGTGCAGGTGGGAAATCCGTCATGCAGCCGGATTCGTTAATTCATAAAGTGAGATGTTTTTGTGAGGTGACAGGGAGCAGAAATACAACCTCTGCTGCAGGTTTGAGCTACAATAACACGAGGAGACAAAGTCAGGCTGTCTGCTGCATGAGTTTTAGTACAATATGAGCCAGGAGGTCTCAGGTAAATGCCTGCTTCCATTCTTATTTTGCAGATCAGTCAGTCACACGCCCACCATTAAACATTCATGCCTTCACATTTCACTTTTAATCACCCTCATGTTCAATTCAGTGGAGGGTTAAAGGCTGGAATTCAGAAACCATGAGTCATAACTCCCACCTCCTGAACGCACAGTTTGGAAATGTGCAGTTTTTTCTACATTTTTGTTAACCTTGAAGCCACAGACACTCTGACAGGAAGCTAATTTAGCAGTTTTAAAGCATCTTTCTGCAAATAATCCCTGAAAACAGCACATGTGGAGTGAACTTGGTGCCTCAAGTGCATCTAAGATACAGAAAATGTGAGCTAGATACACTTAAACCATGCTAGATTTTGGTTTATAGTGAATTTTTTATTGAACAACAGGTTTCTTCTGGCTGAAAATGACAATGATGAATTTAAACTTAAAAATACCATGTGTGCAATTGTTCATACCCCAAAAATTGCCTCATATTTTTGAGAAAATGCAGCTTCTATCCCATTTCTATTGGCAGTTTCTTCCACATTATACAGCAGTTTTGGTTAAGAGTAAGTTATAAAAAAAAAAGGAGTTAAAATTTTGCCAAAGAGGCCATGATTTCATTATCCAAATATATACTAAAGCCCCAAGTTGTTTATACACGCGACAAAGTGTGATTTGTCGTGATTTTTTTTAATTTGATCAGTAGGTTTCTTCTGGCTGTAAATGAAAGAACTAAAGTGAAAAAAAGACTGGATTTGCACTGTTTCCTAAAGAAGCTGCATTTTCTGCCAAGATCTGCAACAATTTCAAGGTGATATGCATCATTTTGAACATTTTTAGTCCAAAAAACATCATAGAAATAGTTTTACTTCATCATTAACATCATCTAACACAATATTTTATTGTGTTTTGTCACTTGTTGACATCATTTCCAGCCAGAAGAAAGCTGTTGGTCAAATAAAACATCACTATAAATGTAAATTTGGCCTGGATATGACTAATTTGGGGTTGCTAGATGCTGAGGTTTGCACTTTCATGTCCTCGTCTTGTTTCTGTTTGTGTCTCCGTGGGCTGCAGTGAGAATCTCGTTGCTCTCGGTATTGATTTGTGGTTCTTTTGGTGCTGCTGGCAGATGTCAGTTGCTAACTGTTGGTCCCTGCGGTGCGTTCAGGGGCAGGTCGGGTCAGATAGAAGCCAAGATGAAGGAGGTTTGGGGGGAAAACGAGCTGCCGACTCGTTCCAACTGCTGTCTGCTCAGCCTCTTTTATGGAAACAAATCCATCAGGTTCCATAATAACATAATAAAGAAGCAGCATTTTCAGGTGAGAGGACGGTCAGGTGTGTGTGTCCTTGATTAACGTCACAGGAAACTGATGAGTGAAGGAAGGTGATTGGATTCAGGTGCTGCTTACTGATCAGGATGATTCGATTCCCAGCTGATCGGCAAGACGAGACATTATCTGAGAGAGAAAAACCCATATAAACCCACCAGTATACCATTTTTTCCTCCTTTTGTTGCATTAAAGTTGCCAGTATGATTTTTTTTTTTAACACTGAATCAGATAAATACATTCATTTAACACAATTTACACAAAAAAGACAAATATTCTCTGGTTCCATCTTTGCACATCTTCACATCTGATGCTTTACTTTGGTAAATTTGAGAGTAAATCAGATATATTTCATGCTGCTACATTGGGGTCTAATTGCTGTTTTATTGTATTTTCCTGACCTTCTTCCAAGTGGTTTAATTTATGCGCTGTTGGTGTTTTTTGTTTTTTTTAAGATGCTTCATGTTAAGTCTCAGCATTTCTGTAATTTATTTTAATTCATTTGGCTTCAGATGCTGGTTGCCGTTCAGTGTTCCACTTAAGATGTTATATTTAAACATGCTGCACACCAGCTCAGGTGTTTTCACTCCTTCTGCTTGACTGGAGCTTTTCTTAGGTTGGGGCAGATCTTTACTGGGAGTGTTAATGGAAGCTGGAGGCTAAATGTACGTGTGACGTTTCAACAAACATCCTCAATGAACAGCAAATGGGCAATTCAGCATATTCAGGAATAAATAAAATGCTAAAATAGTTAAAAATCAATGCACTAAGCTCCAAAATTATTTACCTGCATGCAAGATTTTGATCTATGCTGAATTTTTATCTGACCAACAGGTTTTTTTTTGGCTGAAAATGACACAAAAAAGCGACAAAAGAGAGTAAAATGTTGTGTTAGAGATGTTAATGATGTATTTTAACTGTTTTTGCATCACACATTGTTGCAAGTGCAGCTTTTATACGCAATTCCAAGATGTTCCTGGTAATTTCTACCATGTTCTACAGCGTTCTAATACACTATAAAGTGAGAACAGCTGATGCAGTCGTTTTCTAGTCAGTCAGAAGTCAATTGCAAATCATGGCTAAATGCAAAAATGCAAAAGGGTTATGAGCAACTGTAGGAACTGTTGGATTGATTTGGTGGCAAGTAAAGGCACTGACATGGACTACTGAGAAAAATATGATGCTGGACATGACATTTTTACTAAAAGTGTAAAAATAAAAGCACAGAAATAGTGAAAAATTTGCATTAACATTTTTAATATAATGTCTAGCAGTATTTTATCTGTAGTTTATGTCATTTCCAGTCAGAAGAAACCTGTTAATCAAATAAAAAGCACTATAAATGGAAATCTCATGAATGAATGAATGAATGAATGACAGAATTCAGGATGTAGCTTAAGAGAAGATCAACTAGTTGTGTTTTTTAAAAAGGCTGTTTAATATTATCTGCCTGAATGAGTGATTGAGAATTCAGGCAGATATCCAGTAAATCACACATTCAACAGCAGATATTTTTGACCTGTTTTATAGGGAAAAACACTGATAAAATCACTAAGAATGGCATTTTTCGTTCTATTATTTCCACTAGTGTTTGTCTCACTGTGTCGTGTCAAATCCTCATTCAGAAGTTCTCCGTCTAACTTTTCCTCATTCATAAAGAAACACAGACAGGAGTCCATTCTCTGTTTCCTAAACAAGCCCACATCGATTATTGTTGTCGGTCGCCTAGCAACAGGGACCTCACGACTTGGACCACTTCAATGGCAATAATGTGCTCTTGACTCCAGAGTCGGTGTAAGTGGGATGTTTGGTTTGTTTTTTATCAAAAGCAGCTGATCTGACCTGAGTTGTTCCTATTAGTCCTCACAGCGGCGTCTTCTTTGAACTACAATACAGTTCGAAGTGTCTTCTTTCTGCGGGTTTCACACCCTGAGTGGATTTTTAATGTGTTTACTGATGGAATAAGTGCAGTATGTGCTACAGGAGAGTTAGAGGAGTCTGCATGAAGGTCTTTTCTGGAAAGGAAGCTTGTTTTTCTGGCAGATAATGTACAGTTAAGACCAACATTTTGGTTTATAGTGATTTTTTTGGACTAATAAGTTTCTTCTGGCTGGACATGACATAAACAAGAGACTAAATACAGTAAGATGTTGTGTTAGAGATGTTAATGATCTTAATAATTCTGGCTATAAAATGTCAGAAAAATAAAACAGCAGTTAAAATTTTTCAGACTTCAATGTTACCCGAAGATATTAAGTTTAGTATCATATGTGACAGAGAAAAGCATCAAATCTTCATATTTACAAAGATCAGACCAGAGAATATTTGTCATTTTTGTGTAAATTATGTAAATGAATAAGACAATCTGTCTGGAAGCGTGAAAGAAGGTCATTCTGACAAACTTAATGCCACTTAAGGAGAGTTTATAGTGTATAAGAACCCTGTAGAACGTGGTAGAGATTACCAGGACTGTCTGGAATACGAAGGAAGCTGCATTTTCTCAAGAATTTGCACCAATTTCAAGCCTATGAGCAAGTCTGGATGTTGTGTTCTTAAAAAAAAGTCAAAGAAAACCCAGAAATAGTTAACATTCATCACTAACACAATGTTTGTATTGTCTTTTCTCTCTTGTTTCTGTCATTTCCAGCCAGAATAAACCTGTTGGTCAAATAAAAATTCACTTTAACCCTCCTGTTGTCCTCATTTATGGGCACCAAAAAATATTGTTTCCTTGTCTGAAAAAAATCTAAAAATTCAGCAAAAAAAAAAAAAAAAATCCCCAGATTTCTGAAAATTTGCAAAACCTTCAGGAAGAAAATTCCAATAATTCCTTAAAAGTTTCCCTTAAAGTTTTATTTTTAAAAAATCCCCCAAATTTGGCAAGAAAATTCTTGTAAATATTTTCAAAAAATGAGTAAAAATCTTCCAAAAAAAATCCTAGAAATATCTAAAGGGATTCCATATATATCAGTAAAACTTCTAATATTTTCTTTAAGAACATTCACATAAAAATCAACCACAATCCATTTTTTGTGAATGTTCTTAAGAAACATTTTTAACATTTCTTTTTTCCACCAAAAAATGTTCAAAGATTTCCCCAAAAATGTTGAAAATGTGGACACTAGAAGTTTCACTGTGAAAATATATCTTTTTTTCCACATTTTCAAACTTGAAAACGGGTCAGTTTTGACCTGCAGAACAACACGAGGGTTAAATCAACATTTGGCTTGACGGTGCGTTATATGAGATTTAAAACTGAGTCTGTATTGGTGTAAAAACGCTGGAATCTGTCAGCTTCGTTGACAGGAAGCTAACAGCCTGTGGTCGCCCTGCTGCTAGGCAACCAGGGGAAGCGAGAGCAGCAGAGTGAGATGTTAAAGTCAGATTATTCAGTGGATGTTAAATTGTGAACGCTGTTTGGCAGATTTCATGAAAGGACACACACGGCGACACGTCTCGGCCTCGTCCATTAGATTTGCTTCCTGCGTAATGAGCTGAAACCAGATCACGAGAAGCCGGTCGCTGCGTGTCACGGCTGCTTTCATCGCAGAACATTAATCAAAACCTCGTTCCAGACGTTCTGGACACGTGTTTGGTTCCTGCTCCTCGTGACTGATGACTGCAGGTCAATGTGGACGTTAATTAAGATCTTATTCTTTTAGTTTGTTTTAGTCCGGAGCTGTGAATGTGACATCTGATGAGCAGCTTTTGGAATCGCACAGCAACAAGAAAAGTGTTTTTCCACTGTGGATGCTTCGATGTCAGTGTAGAAAAGTGGGAAATTATCTGTTACACTTGAATCCTGAGCAGTTTCTAAGCATTTTGTGCTCTTGTCACATTCATTTTTAACATAAGATAAATCTTTATTAATCCCGGAGGAAATTATTGTGCCTGATATTGGTCAGAAAAAACACAAAGACACATAAGAAATGCAGTGACTAAAAAGTAGAAAACTGAAAAGATAAAATATGTTACTGAAATATAATATATGAGGCTGAAAAAAGACTAGAATAGAAAAGTAAAGTGTAATGCTGGCAGTTATACAGAGATAATAAGTTGAATCACACATGATAATGAAAATGAAATATTGCACTTTACATGAAGGAAGAAAAATAAAATATTACAAAATTATATACTCTACATCTCAGATTTGCCTGATATAGCATAAAATATGGATATTTGTAAAGAAAACTGGGAAATTTTAGCTCGATATAACAAATACTTTGCTCATCAACCCACTTTCAAGAAGTTTTTTATTGTTATTTCTCATCATACCATTGATTCAGAATCTGGAATATTCTGAAATTCCTGAACTCTGTTTCATTTGGATTAAAATACCTCCTCAAACAGCTACAAAAGTTAAACAAAAATACATTTTCCCACTTTAGTGACTAAATATTTCATATTAAAAAGGATTCTACATGTTTAGTTTTGTGTTTTTGTGACATGCAGCTACGTTTGGTTCAGAAAATATTTTTTTTGCTAAATTATGCTAAAAAATACAATTTGTCATGACGACTTTAATGTTCATTCATATTTCAACAGAGGTTATTATATCTACTTGTACTGTAGATTCTAAATTATTGACATGAGAAATAACAGTAAAAAATTCATTTTTTTATCTTTAATAATTGCTGAGATATTGTTGTTCAAACAGCCTCAACTTTTAATGTGAAAAAACCTGCAGAAAATGGGTCGACGGGAAAAAATTTTTAACAGGCGAGATTGGAAAATATTTGAAAAATTGCGCTAAAATCTCACAGAAACAAATTTAAATATCCATTGTTTATAATAAAAAGGTTTCCAACTAATCTGAGCTGGTGGAGCAGAAGGATCCTGATGATTCGAGGTAAAATAAACACTTAGAAATAAAGTTTAGTAATTCAGTCATTAAAAGATTTAATGAAGTTGCCCTTGAAGATACAGTTTCAGTAATTGACTGTAATGCAGTTGTTTGTGTGTTTCTTCTTTCACACTCAGGTTTTCTGTGAAGACTCTGCTGGATCGCTCCTGTTTCGAGACGATAGATGATTCGTCTCCGGAGTTCGTTAACTTCGTTTCCATCCTGGAGCACATCCTCAGCCACCGACTCAAAGGTACGAAACCAAACTTCTAACAAAGAAATGCTTAAAGTCTGCTGCATTCACAGTAAGGTCTGGACTTGCAAGTATTACGAAAATAAAACTGCAACTTGAAGAAAATACCTTAAAAAACACACAATATGTGAATATTGAAAATGTGAATATTTTCAGTTTTTTTCAATCCTGTATGACTAAACTGAGTAACCTTGGTGTGTGGATTAAACAAGACAGTAATTGACGTTTTTTTCACATTTTTTAAACCCAACAACAGTTTAATCACTCGAGAGATTAATCTACAATTAAAATAATGCATCCCTAGTATTAATGCAGGTGTACGTTAGTATAAATCCCTGTTTTCTGTGTGTTTTTGCTCTCAGGTCAGACCACTTGGTTCGGATATGAGAGTCCTCGGAGTTTCTGGGATTATATAAAAGCCGCCTGCAGCAAAGTAGCTCATAACTGCATCCGGAGCATGGAGAGCATGGAGAACGTACGATCATCGAGAGCCAAGGTGAGACTAAAACCGTCTGGGAGGCCAAGAAAAACACTGAAAGTCAAAGAAAAACAGAGCGTCTTGATTGGAATAATACATATAATGTGAGAAATCAGCCAGTTTTACATCCACAGACCTACATCTGCTGCTCACCTGCAGTAAACTTCATGCAGAATCAGGCTTTTGAGGTTTGGCCTTACTTTGAATTATCCTCTTAGAGAAAGAACAACAGAAACAGTGAAAAAGGTTAAAAAGTTCACAGTGTGACTCAGACTAACAGCATTGTTCTGCTTTGGTAAACTGTTGTAGATGGAAGGATGGATAAATGGATACTTTATTCACTCGTTTGGGGAAATTCAGGATATCCAGTAGCTCACATGTTATATTTTAGAACAGTAAGGAAACTAATGCACAAAAGAACATGAATTTAACGTGCAAATAAGGCTGATTGAAGAAATACGGTGCAAAAATTGCTGGTGTTTACATTAAAGGTGTAAAATTGGTGGTATTTACTGAGAAGCCTCACATGTGCAGCATCATCACAGCAATTCAGACGTCAGAAAAGGCTTTTTTAATATCATGCTTGAGGCTTTTCAACATATTTTATAGGATTTTTAGCAGCAAGACTGACTGAGAATCGACTTTCTGGATTTAAATCAAGTGAAGCATCGATAGAAAATGTTTATTTCTACATGCCATGTCATTAATAGAAGTTTAATCAAGACATTTATATTTTTTGAGACACATAATGACGTGTTTAGATGTTGATATCTGTAATTTTATTTCTGGATCATCAAACTCGACTATTAAATATAACAACTGCTGGATATTGTCCAGCTTTCAGCTCATAAACTAAAATTTTACAGGAACCTCTGAGTCAGAAAAGGCTATTTTGAAGTCATATTAGTGGCTTTTCAGCATATTTTATAGGATTCATAGCAGCGAGACCAACTGAACACTGACTTCTTACACTTTTCACTAAGAAAAAAAATGTATTTCTATATGTCATGTCTTTAATAGAAGTTCAATCAAAGCATTTAAGCCCTTTGAGACACATAATGACATGTTTAGACGTGAAATAAGCTTCCTGTGTGTCTTGTTGGTCTCTTCAGGGCAGAGCTTGGATCAGAGTGGTGCTGATGGAGAAGAGACTGTCGGAGTACATCTCATTTGCACTGAGGGACTTCAAAACCAGCAGGTCTCACTGCAGAGCTCGTATAAAACGTTTTATCGGAGCAGAAGTGTCTCATAAAGTCCAGTGATTGCTCATGTTGCAGCTGCAGCTCTCAGTTTAATGCTGTCTGTGTTGACTGCAGGAGGTTTTACGAGGACGGAGCGATCATGCTGGGAGAGGAGGCCGGACTGTTAGCCGACACGCTCATCGGACTCAACACCATCGACTTCAGGTGCACCTTCATCATCTCCATCTTTATCTGTTTCTTCCTCATTCGCTCTCTCAAATCTGGATCTGCAGCAAATCATTTTCTCAACTGTGATGTTTCTCCAGGAAGCTTAATCGAGGCGTGAAGGAGGAAAAACAGCTCCAGAGGCTGATTGAATTAGAAGTAAATCGAAATAATGTTACACAATGACTGGATAAACTACCAGAAATACACAATATTACAAAAACCTTTCTCAGAAACACATTTTGTGAATTTTTTTTGGAGATTTTCTGAATATTTTGGGAGAATTTAATTCAGTTCATCCACATGCCGTCGCCCCCCCCCCCCAGTAATAATATAACAGTCAAAATTTTAGTGCTACAATCTTGCTGAAAGTGGATTAATGAGCAAAATATTTGTCATATCGAGCTAAAATTTCCCAGATGTCTTAATAAAAATCCATATTTTATGATATATCGGACAAATCAGAGAAGGGGAGTATATATTTACATAATTTGTTATTTAATTCTGGCTCTTCCTCCTCTTTGGCATTCCTCTGGTGAGTTGGTTTTTGCCAAAAACCGGTCATTAAACCACATCTTGCCAGCTCTGGAGGAGTTGATTTAAATGCCATTAAAAGTCACTCGTTGGATCTCATACAGTCACATAATGCAGCAGGAGAAACTGATTTCATCTTTTCTGTCTTCAGCTTCTGTCTGAAAGGAGAAGGTCTGGACGGCAGCTGTCCTGCTGTGATCGACTACACGCCTTATCTCAAGTTCACTCAGAGGTTTGTCTGAGGAAATTATCCACTTCAGGGCTGCATGATATGGAAGAAACTGACACTGTGATCATTTTAAAAAGTTTTTCGGTGATATATATGCTACTAGATGACTTGAATATCTCTATTAGGAAAGAATTGTTCATTTTACTGTGGCTGAGGTGATTTTCTAGGGGAGTGCATCTGCAACGGAAATGAAAACTGATTTTTAAAAGAGACGTTTGGAACTTTTTTCCTTTGGTGAATTGAAATAGATTCTAGCTTTGGATGAAATTCAGATCTGGTTTTGCTCTCATCATGCAGAGATTTAAATGGTCAAACAAACTACTGCCATGTTTGGTGGCAAAAATTGAAGAACCTGCTGATAGAAAACCACTTTTTGGGCAACATTAACGTGTCTGTAACTGAGATTTTACTGCAGTGAAATAAGGTGTTTATATTTCATATTTACCCAAGCTGGAGCCATGTTGTTTTATCTCCATGAGCTGTTGGCTTTGAACAGATCATTTTAGAAGTCAGTATCTCAGTCCATCAGATTCATATTCACTATTATGGATAAACTGTGCAGCCCTACAACTTGTGTTGAGTAGCTTTGGAACCAAATTCTCCTTTTCAGTGTTTTTCCTCCCATTTCTTGCTCATTTTTCTGTGCACATATGAAGTCTGCATGTCAACAAACTCTTCGTCCTTTAAGTAAAGTTAAAAACAAATGCCTCAGTGTGTCCAAGAACCCTTAAATTTGAGTAAACAATGTTTTATCAGACAAACATCCTGGAAAATGTGAACCGAGCAGCAAAAAAAGAGTTTATTTACCTTAATTTACATTTCAGTGTTGATGCTAAAACGATATATTTTGCAGCTTTAATTCAAATTGCACAGTTTATTATTAGTGTACTGTAGATTTTCTTTATATATATTTTTCTTCATTAATTAATTGAATGGTTTTTATATTGTATGTGAGGGCTGATGCCTTAAATCTTCATAAATTAGTGTATAAATGTGAAAATAGTGTTCTATAAAGGTTTTACACTAAATCTGAGGTTGACTGAATGGACAGCAGCTAACAAAAATGTGATTAAATATTCCAAAGTATGTTATACATTTGTGTTAATTGTCTTCTAAGTGTATTAGGCGTCTTTTTAGCATCATGCATTGATCAAACAACCTGTGTGTGCTAAGATTTGGTCAATGTAAGATGTTAAAAAGTCGTATTTTCTTTTTTTGGATTTGCGTGCATTTTATGTTTGCTTTGAGCTCCATAAGTAAAAGTCTTTATCTGTGGTCAGTTGGCTAGATATTCAGTGTTGATATTTTTGCACTAACATGAGAGTCGCTGTGGTTGTTCTGTGCAGCGCAGACAGCATCAGCAGCGACGAGGAGGAGATGAGGACTCTGGGCAGCAGCGGCAGCGAGAGCAGCAGCCCCGACAAAACGGCCACCGCCGCCTCCATCTTCACCGAGCAGAGCAACCTGGTCAGCAAGTGCAAGCGCTTCGAGCAGAAGTACCGCATGGCGCTGGAGCAGAAGGTAGAATCGGTTTAATATCGGGGTTATTCTGGGACGCAGGGCGGCGCCGTGACATTTTCATCATGATTAGGGGCTTAGTTTGTGAAATGTCAGAGGAAATAAATCCTGTGAAGAATTCTGGTTTGACAGAAACAAACATTCAGCTTGATAAGCCTCAAATTATTCATCCTCACGCCAAAGTTGGATTTATAGTGGTTTTTATTTGACCAAAAGGTTTCTTCTGGCTGGAAAAGACATAAACAAGTGACAAAATACAGTAAAATGTTATGTTGGAAATGCAAGTGATGAATTTTTACAATTTCAGTGCTTTTTTGCCCTTGAGATTGTTGCAGATTTTGCACAGAAAAAGCAACTGGTAAGTTCTGCCGTGTTCTACAGATTTTCTATGACACTATAAACTGAGAACAGCTGATGCAGTTGGTTTCTAGTCAGTTCCAAGTCATGACTGAAACCAAAGAACCCAGTGAGGAACCTCCAGTAGCACATTGCTGTTGCTCACAAGACATTAAAAGTCTACAAAGTCAGATCAGAGTGTTTTCAGGGTCCAGTGTCCACAGTTTGAATTGTATAAAATTGTGTAAAATTAGTCGTGTGGCGTCCCTCTGTGTCAGTTTGTGTCTCATTTGCTGCCTTCAGATCATTAAACAAACAACAAGAGTGTGTCCATGTTTGTTTTCTGCCTCAGGGTTACCTGGAAGAGCTGGTTCGTCTCCGAGAGGCCCAGCTGTCCGAGGCCGTTTCCCACAACAAGGCTCTTCAGCAGAGCCTGGCAGACGCCCACCTCTCCCACACGGTGGAGAAAGAGCAGCTGGAGTACATCATCCTGGAGCTGCAGGACCAGCTGTGAGTCCACTGTGCTGCTTGGAGGTGCATGTCAGGTCAGCCGTGATCAGCCGGAGAGGTTTCAGCAGGTCCGACTGTGCGCCTGACATTCAGGACGCAGCGAGACGCCCGGAGGTCGCAGGCGGTTCGTTATTTTTGTGTTCTCCAATCAATTGCGCTGGGAAAAAGCTGCGTCAGCGTCGTGTTCTTCCGTTAATCAGCGAGAATAAAAACAGCTGTTCTCAGGCTGATCACTGATTCAGTGCGAGCTGCAGAACGTCTTAGGAGGATGATTCGTGTCATGATCTGCCATGTTGATGACTCAGTTGAAGGGTTTCAGATGCAAATACGGGGAAAAGTGACAGAAAAGTGACTAACTGTGAGGATAAAAGTCAGAGAAGATGTAAGGATGAAAACATGCAGCATAAAGTAGAGATAAATTAAGACAAATCCACCAATTTTATATGTTGTTTTTCTGAAATATTGGCAGATGCAGCTTCCTGGAGGCTGAGACTGAAGCTGGGGTGTAAAACATATCAGAAAAACAAATGCTGGTGACATTTCTGCATGAATTGCAGCAATTTGAATCTGTTTGTACAGACTTTGATTGTCACTAGAGTCCAACTGACTTTGTTGATCCTTCACTAGCGCCACCTGCAGGTTGACATTCTTATCTTTTAGTCAATCGTTCTAACAACTGTAACCATGAAATCTAAGATCTTCACTCACATTGGAGTGTCGCAAAGTTGTGTTAAGTTTGTTTTCAACCGGTTTTCCTTTCCTTCCAAGTAGTTTTCTATATTTCTGAGTCTATTTTCAGACCTGTTTTACTGCACGTCCAGCAAGAATTTGTTTGTTAAATCAATGTTACTAACCATGATCGTCTTGTATTTTCAGGACGGTGCTTAAGAACAACGATTTGAGGTCCAGACAAGAACTAACAGCCCATCTGACCAATCAGTGGCCGTCTCCTGACGCCTTGGATGCCAATGCCGTCGCCTTGGATACGCTGCTGTACAGGAAGAACACGGGACAGTGGGACGAGTATGTAGATGCACAGTCAAAATTTAGCGTTTAAAGAAAAATAAAAACACCCACAATGCAAAAACTTGAGACATGAACTTGAGAGATGAATGCAAGATTCTTAAAAATATAAATATAGAATGGAAAAAGAAAATGTTTCAAGTATTACTATATACTGCCATCTGCTCACATAGAAGGAATACATAGATTAGCTGGCTGCTTTTAGTTTCTGTATCGGGGTTTTTTTTGCTCAAATGTCTGCATGAGTTTTTAAAAACAAGATTTATTAAAATTTTAGATCATGAAAATAATCCTGTTCATGTGCCTCCTGAAGCGTGAGGTTTGACTACACCACAAAATGTAATAACTCTTGTGACTGAACGAGCACGAATCTGAGGCCGACACGCTTCAAAGAGTCCATATTTATTTCTGACTTATTCTCACACTTGTTTTTACACCAGCTGTAGAAAATATGTTCTGAGAGCTGACAGCAAGTTGTCTGGTGTAACGTTGCTGCGTAAACTTCACAGCACCGACACACACTTTCTCCAACAGCTAAAGTCCACATTAAATGTTTTGTATTCAGTCAATGGAAAATTTATTTTAAAATTGTTGCACTTCATAATGTATTTTATTCAAAACATAACTTATGGGCTGAGTCTATGCTGTGCTGCTTTCATTTTCCAACTGAGATCTTGTTCATTTATCTTTGTCAATTAGCTAGAAAAGAATGTAGAGAGAAACATGTTCACATGGGGGGAATCATCGGTTGTTATTGGTTAAGTTTGTGCATCGGTTTTACTTTCCCCCAAAGAGAAGGGCAACAGTGAAGTTTAGAGTGTCTTCTTATTGCAACCCAAGCTGTTTCCTGTTTATCTTTTGTTCTCATCACTTTTTTCCTCATTTTTTGCTGCAATATAAAGTCCTGCACCTCTATGGAACACAGAAATGTCTCTGTGCAGTATGACAATTAGAATGCCATAAATCCGTAACAAAAGGAACATTTCTTTGATTTAACAAAAATTGCGTCACATTATACATCTGAGAACTGTCTTAACTGTGTAAATATCACTATTTTGTCAGTTTTTAGAGTTCTAGCTCTGATAGATGCTGTAATTTTGGTTATTTATTTATTTATTTTGTACAGATACCAGTCAACATGCTGTTAAGTTTCAGGGTTTAGAGGGTTAAAGCGATGCTGAAACAAATCGATAGTGTGCTACATAAATAGATATACTGACAGTGGATTATCTGTTGTTGGCGTCAGTGAAGAGATACTCATTACAATAATATAGATTGTAAGCTGACCCTTGTTCTTATAGTACTCTATTTAATTGATGTATATTAATTAATAAACTCCAAAGACAGTGAAACCTCAAGAAAGATAATGCATGGAACAATGAAAAAGTGTCAGTAAATGCTGATTATTGAAGTAATTATTACTGTATGGATCATTATAGAATCTCCATGCCCAAGATGAAAAACTGAAATCGTTTTAGTCTGACGCCGAAGGTATTCAATCATTTAAAACTGCTGCTGATCTGTTTTCCGTCCTCGTCAGCACTAATCATGTGTGTTCGCTCTATTGATCGTCTCCTGGCAGGAAGAGCTTCCAGAGTCTGGAGCAGCTGTCTGCTGATATGAGTCTATCGCAGACGTCTCTTGAACCGTCGCATACGTTGAGTCTGGAGGCCCGACCGGCCAACACACAGTGGCCTCACCAAGGTACGTTTATATAATTTTATCGCGTGACCTAAATATCTAGCGGGCGACGGAAATTGATGGGACTCGGAAACACCCCCGGAGTAATAGGATTGCAATCATGTGATCGTCAGCAGGCAGTTGACTTAGCGTTCATTTGTTGTCACAGTTACAGTGATGCCATGTCGCTATCTTGCAATGAAACAGAAATCTTTAACAAATCTGTGGATCCAGACTATAAACCGCATCACTGCCAAAATCTAACAGGTCCCTGTGCCATTTCTGACCTTTCCTGAAAATTACTTCCAAATCCGTTAATCTGTTTTTGAGTAATGTTGCTGACAGACAAACGCAGAATAAACAGTACCTGCACTACAGCACAAAATGGTATCATCGGCATGTACGTTACACCTAATTACTGAGGAAATGTTAACATCCTTATACATAGCGAACAATAGAGGCCCCAGGATTGAGCCTTGTGGGACATCTTTTGAAATTTTCAGCCATTTTGCAACACTGCCATCCAAAAACACCTCCACCCCTGATTTGGACATTAATTTTATGCTTAAGGTAAAGAGGAAACTCCGTCTCTACGAGGTCTGTGCGGCTCCCTGACGTCGGTAGCCAGCTACAAGTCTCTGGCCAGCCTGAAGTCCAGCGAGTGTTTGGCCAGTCCTGCGACGGAGATCAGCAGCCCGGGCATCACTCCTTCGTAGAGCTAGACAACGGCTTCCCGCCAGACAATCCAGGAATTTTCTCAATGTAGGTGATTTTTTGTTCATTTCCGTTCTGTGTGTGGAGTCGAGAGCTTTAAGAGAAGAAAGTTTGCGAGCTGAGGATATGATGTAGCATGTTGCAGCTCCATCGTACTGAATAATGTCTCATTAATGTACCATTAAAATGACCCCCGACACTTTAGAGGATCTCTAAATGTAACTTCATCAAAGTGTATTTAAGTTATTTTGTCCAGTTGGTGTTTTTAATCTTTGGAGCAAATGAATTGAACTAATAGTACATTGATGTATGAACTCTAATGCCCCTTCGCAGCATTGAATAGTGAGTTTGTATCTCTGAGAATGTTGAAAATCAGAGATCAGAGTTGTGAGAAAACACAAAATACTGCAAACCCGAGCAACACTATGGGTTATTTTCTGCAGTTAAAAGGATCTTTTAGTCTCTTGTTGTGTAGCCACCAATTTCTTTGATGTATGATGGCGAATGCACGTCTCTTTTGTCACATTATGTCTTTAAAATTTGGGATAGCACAGTCTTTAGTTCTCAGGTGTTAATGTTTTTCTTCCTCTGTGTTACTTTGTCACTGTTGTGCATCATGCAGTATCACATGGTTTTGTTCTCAGGTAATGATTTTAGTTCTGGGTTTGCTTTAAAGCTGTGACTGATATGAGATTCCCTTTAAATATTAAAATGCAGTATTTCACTGTAATTGCTGGTTACCACGAATAGATCATTCCTTAAACTGTGTATAATGAATTGTGTTTAGCATTCGGCAATTAATAACGTGCAGCAGATATTCTGACAATGAGAAACAAGTGTTATTAGCAGAAGCTCAGTATGTCATGTATTATTGGTGACTAGCTGTGTACCTCAACACTGAACACAGATGGTACACAACAGAAGTGAGTACACCCCATGCAGTATCAGTTAAATGGCAAATTATTCTGCATTGCATCACCTTACAGTAACTGTGGTACTTCGAAGTCGAACAGTCGGTTGTTTGCTCTGATGTCAGTAAAGAAAGTAAACTTTAAGTTGGCTATATTGAAAATACAGACCCCACAGTAGAAACTCAAACTCAGCGCAGCAAGTCAGTGAATGCAGAGATTCAAATCTGGAGGGTTGGTACTCTTTAAAATACCCCAAAAGGTGTTCTCTTACATTCAAGTAAGGCCACATACTTGTCTAGGTCATAGTCTCTACTTTGTTCTTCAGAAACTCTTGTGTGATTTAGTTCTTTGATGGTTCTCCTGCTGGAATATTCCTCTTCTTCCAGCTTCTTGTCAGTATTTTGATTTATCCACAGACATTCATCTATAAATATCATCTCCACAACACCTTTTGCTCTCATGTGGCCTCATATCATCACACTTCCACCTCCGTGCTTCGCTGTCAGGACTATGCATCCACTGTGGTAGTCCTGGTCAGGTTCACACCAAACATGCTGGACTCCATCTGAGCCCAACTAATTTATCTTCATCTGACCAATGTTCTCCAACATTCATCAGGCTTCTTGTCACGTTCTTTAGCAAAGTTTCATCTTGCAGTTTTATGCCAATGAAAAAGTAAGGTTTCTTTTCTTGGCCTCCATCAATAGAGGTTGGTGTTCTGAACCACTGATTCCATTGATAACTCCTGTACCAAGTCTGAAGCAGTTAGATTGTGAAAGTAGTTCACTGTCTGTGGAGTCATTTTAGGAGGAAGACCTCTGCAGCCCTGATTAGTGCTACTATGGCTCATTCTATACCTCCTGATTGCTGCCGACAATATGTTTCACTGATTATTAGCTGATCTTCTTGGATCATTTTCCATATTTGTGAAGTTACAGTCAGATTTTTCAGTTCCTCTGTTCAATTCTTCTCCACGTGGAGCCATGATGCAGACATAGACACAGTCCATAGGTCCAAACCTAAGAAGGTGTATTTGGCTGATTGGAAATCACAAGTGGACTCAGTTTAGTTTCACTGATCACAGGTTGATTCACTTTTGTTGCATTGAGCTTCTACTCTGGGGGCTGAATTTTTAATATCGTCTTTCTTAAGTGTTTGTTTTTGATAGTTCATGATAGGAAATACTTAAAAATAATGCAATTTTAAAGAGGTGACACATAATTTGGCTTTTCAGTGATGTTGTACAGGGGTGTACTTGCTTCTGCTGTCTACTACGGCTTTCTATTTGCCTTCAGCTTTTTCCAGCAGTCATTTGCACAGACATACAGCAGACATTTTATTGTTAATTTATTTGCCTTTTAATCTTTCATTCTGAATAAACTCCACTTGCTGAAACTGAAAATTTGATACGATGGCGTGAGATTCTTGAAACTGGTGATAAAAGCTTGTACAATCAACGGCATGAAAATCTGGTGTGAATACAGAACATTTGAGAAGTCAGTTTCATAAAGTTTACATGTGTCAGACCAAAAAAAAAAAAAAAAAACAACTGTCATTGCTCCACCCTTGTTCAATGCTGTGCTGGCACCATGCAAGCTTTTGTGCGTCTCTTTTCTTACACAACATTAACACAATGTTGGAGAACAAGTGCAAAAACATAGAGGTTCTCTTATTTTGGGACAAAAAACTGACTCAGGAATAAAATAGACTCTAAAATAAAGACTTCAGGCACAGTATCTCAGAGGAACAGCCACATTTAACACCTGGATAATGACATTATTGTTAATAACAACACTGTGGCTGCCATCTGCTGGCTGTTAAATACATGTACTATGACTGGATCTGGACATTATTTCGATTAAAAAATATTTCTTCTGAGGTGTGCACATAGAATCTACAGTCATGAACATAACATGAGGAAAATTTAATTATAAATACTATAATAAAAAAGCATTTCATATAAATGGTGCTCTTTAATCTTTAATATCTTGCAGTGCAGAAAATGGTCAAGTGAGTGATTTTTGTTTGCTTTGTTTCCCATTTCTGCCTAAGTTTTTAATTTGGCAATATTAGCCTGTTTACTTTAGTGTTGTTCAGTCTGTCTGGTGTTACTGGTCTGCGGCTGCCCCAGTATCTTCTCCTGGTTGTGTTTGCGGAAAAAGGCCTTTCCAAACTCGTACGAGCTGATCATGATGGCGCAGGCCGGAGCCACTTTGATCAGCCTGGGGAAGATACCTGGCAGAGGGGCGACAGATAGGGCTTTATGAAACTTTTACTTACATACGAATACATCTCACAGAATATCAGGAAAGTACCGACCTGCAAAGAGTCCCGGAAAGCCGTCTTGTGCCACGATCCTTCTCATCACACTGAAGGTGGAGGAGGACGCTTGACCTGACACTGAAAAGACAAAAAACACCAATCAGATGAGCCTTTAAATCCAAAAAAACTAATGCAAGACAGTGATTCTCAGCCTTTTTTCTGTGTTACGGCAATAATAGATGAGCTCAAGTTCCTTTTTCTGAACCTGTCATGCTCATTTTGAATTAGCAGAGTAAAGTGATTTTGATAAAATATCAAAATTTTAAGCTGAGATTTGGTTAAATTTCCTGACAGGACAGCATGTCACATATACGTTCAAAATCCAACCATTATTATTGTTTTTACAGTTTCTGTCTCTTAGAAATGGTATAATTATAGTAATTTTTTTATAAAGACAACATGCCTTTTAAATCTACAGGGAGGTTTTAGGGTTTAGAGGGTTAAACTGGATGCTATTTTAGCTTCTTGATATTCAGTGTTCTCTTTCTGACTCCTCTAATGCACATTTGCATAGAGAAACATTTCATATATGTTGTGTACTAGCCTGTTCCAAATCTATACTGAGGCGGCATGATGTTTAGCACTGAGTGAAGTATTGTAATCTGAGCCTTGTATATTTGGTTTTACAGAAGCCAGATTTTGGTGCTAGCGCATCTTTGTTGCATTTTCTATTAACTCACGCTGCCACTCTTGATGTATATTGCATTTCCTATATTACATTTGTTTGAGGTCTACCATGCATAATCAGTCATATTTTCTTCATTTGTAATATATGTAGAAATAAATGAGAAATGCGTTTCCCTTCATGGTCGCTTAAGGAAACTAAAAAGGCAGTATTATGCAGCGTGTTATGGTATGATATTTGACTGTACGGATCAGTTTTGTGCAGCTCTTAAATACAACTGACTGCATTTTAGGTTTATTTTTCTGCAAGGAAAAATGCTTTGATACACGCCATTTTTTCTCTACCTACAAGGACAGTCTGCATGAGGTTTCTGGAGAAAAAGCAGGAATCATGAGTTAACTTAAAGCTTGTATTCTGCACCACATTTAGGTATATTTGATTCTTGAGTTCTCAGATCTACACAGTGATTCTGGGAAACTAACAGCCACTAAATTAACAAAAAGGCCCAACGCAGGATTGCACAGTTGGTCGATTATTGTTGCATTTTTTGAATTATCGGCATTGATATTTCTATTCACTGATTATTGATAAATTAAATGCGCTACTTCAGGTCTGACGCAGTCTCCTCTCTCTGTCTGTGGTCTCAGAAATGTCTCTCAAGCAGCAAAAACTGAACAAGAAATAGAAACCAGGAAAATAGCTGCTCTTATAGCGGCTAATTCTATGCTAACGGCTAATGGCTAGCGGTTAAGTTAGAAGGCGGCCATAGATTAGCCTGAAACAGAAACTGGAAAACAATAATTAATAAAGCTTTAAGATCTGGACCTTGGTGGGCAATAAAAGTGAAAGATTAAGAAAATAAAAAAAGAACAGACGTAAGTGCAGGAGACAAAATGATAAATCTCAGTCACATAAACAGAGGAGATATTTTACTATTTTATATATTCAATTATAGTGGCCCTTATCAGTGAAGAAGTCTAGTTATGAATGACAGGTTTTCTTCTATCACATGCTGTTTAAACATAATGCATATTGGTTCCAAATTTATCGGCCTTTCTTGATTACCAATAATTGGCCTTATCGGTTTATCCCTTCTCTCTACAGTCTACATACAACTAAAGGACATCTGTATGTCCAACTGCAACGAGGTTAATAAGCACTCATCAGCTAATAATGCTGCCCTTTTGTCCCGACTTTGACTTGTGACTTTGATAACTGTCACATAAGAGACATGTGACCTCTAAAAGTGTAAATGAGCCGATCAATGACACCTTGAACTCCCCAATGAAGCCAGTTCATCCTTTCATTCCACGTTTTGAACCTCAAGTTCTTCTGGCCTTTTAATTAGACGGTTTTGAGGGAGTTGATATTTTTAAAGACAAACTCAATATCTACCTTTTTTTTTAGTCTGACTTCTTTTATTTACATTTTATTTTGTTTTACTGTTTTTAAAAACAATTTTATTTATATATTTAAAATAAGATACGATGAAATTTTGTTGATCCCAAAGGAAATTCTTGCCAGATGTCGCTCAGAAAAACAAAATTACATAAGAAATGCAGTCTAGAAAGTAGAAAGGCAAAAAAAGAGAAGTACATTAGTGAAATAAAATAAGTAAACTAAAATAAGGCTAGAATAGAACAGTAAAAAGTAATGTTATTTTATTACTCCGCCAAGGAATGCTGCAAAGTTATGTGATGATCAGCGCCACGAATTTTTTCAGGATTTCAGCCGTTGGAAATCATACAATGACTGAGCAGCCTAGGTGGAGTACTGTGCTCTCTGAGTGCTTTTCTTGTTTTATTCATCTTTTATCACTTCATTTGTTATTGTTATCTATTTGCTTTTATGAATTTTGACTTGTCTTGCCTCTGGTGTTTCCTCATATTTTATATTTGTTGGTGTGTTGAGGCTGTTTTATATTGTTTTTACTGCCTTTTTTATTCCTTCCGTCCTGTAAAGCAATCTGTGTTACATTTCATTTTGATAATAAGTGCTATAAAAATCAAATCTGGTTGGTTTATGTATTAAAAGCAGACGTTCTAGTTGCAACAAAAGTTACATGAGGATCACATTGCTCCTCATATTGAACATAGTTTCTTTAAGATTCTTTTTGCAGGTTTCTGATGGTTCATGCTTTGGGCTGATGATGACATTTACACTGTGCATCTCCTTGTGGACACATAGTTGTAGAAAGCATAAATGAAACTGTAGTTTGAACTGAAGAGGGTCATTTGCTTTACTTCAAACATGTTCTTTTACACCTATTTAACTGTACATAGTCATTTCCATTCTCTAACCGGTTGCCCTTTTTTAAATGCACATATATTTTATTTTCTGAGTATTTTGAGAGGAAGATTCCTTGTATGTGCTCAGACACATGGCCAAAAAAGATAATTCTGTTTATGAGGCAAAATGTCACCTTGATTTAACTCTATTGAAATCATATGTTGTCGTTACTGACAATACTAAAAGACCAGCTTCCTATAGATTTATCTCATCTGTCTGCTGTTTTTCTCCCAAAATTGATTAGTAAATCATAATTTATTTATTGACAATAAAAACACTAAAAGACCTCATAGATTTGTTATCTTATGTATTTTTTCCTCTAAACTTGATTCATGAACGATGATTTCTATATTTTTTGCTTAAATGAGCTGAGCTACTTCACAATCTTTCCATGTAACCCTGACATGAGAATCAAACATTTGCAGTCTTCAGAAGCATTCAGTAGTTTAGATATTGAAAAAATTGAAGAAACAAAGAAAATAAATAAATGAAATAACGGCATAATTACAGTTCTTTGCTTGCAGCTCTCCAAGCTCCACCTGTCTCCTCGTCTTGACGACATCAAAAGGTAAAGTTACGATGGACGCAATCTGAAAGCAAACACAAAAGAGCAAATAATGACTTGTGATATTTTCCCTGTGACCAACGTGTTTCTCTGCAGACTGGAAGACGAGTGGAAAAGGAACTCACGGATCCAGACACGGCTCCGGATATGAAGGTGATGGTGAATGTGGGTTCTCTGCTGTCGTACCGCTCACACAGAAAGCTCTTGGTTCTCTCGTAGTTGTACCAGTACATGGCCGAGAAGGGGACGTCTCGGAGCAGCGTCGGGCCGAGACCCCTCCACAGGGACCGCCAGCCTTCGGCCTCCACCGCCGAGCGGATCAGCTGAGTCAGCTCCCCGTACGACTGTTTCTGGGACTGGAGCTTTGTCCGGATCAGCTCCAGAGGGCTGATCACGGTCGCCGAACCCACTGACACACAAAACAAGACATTCACACCGAGTCAATTTCCGGTAGACAGGGCATTTTAATTAAAAACCTGATGAAACTGATTTCTCTCCTCCTACGGTGCTTTTATAATAAATTAGTTTTAATAATCGGTCAGTTATCAACAAGAGCATCAGACGATGAGTCACAGCAACAACATCTCTCAGCCTTTCTAAATGAAATGTGGGATAAAATTACAAAAAGCCAAAAGGTGAAGGTGGTTAACCTCTGAAATTAATCTGGAAATTAAATCCCCAACATTATTAATATACTGTGACAACCTAAAATAAACTCTGGTACTAATGACTCAGCAGAGCCTTCTTCCTCTCTATGTTTTAAATATCTGAACCCTAAAACCCACCGGTAGCTTTGAAAGGCACTTTATCTATACAGTATAATAAAATTTAAAAATCGCCACAATGATATAATTTATTGTACTCAAAAAGTGTAAAAATAGAAAAATGTATGGGATTTTCAGCTTTCTAACAGTCCTGAAGCAAATCATGTTTGACTCTTGGCTCAGTGGGAAAAAATAACCAAATCTAAGCTAATGTTAGCTAAACTCTATTTTGTTATTATGGGTCATTTCTCTGAAACAGTAAAGTGTGGATAGTTTTCAAAGCAAACTCAGTGTCTAGCTTTTCAGTCTGACTTAACAGATTTATTTACATTTTGTTCGGATTTGCTGTCTTTTGAAGCACTTTGTAACCTAGATTTTGAGCTTAGTGCTTTATAAATTGAGATTATTATTAATATGTTTATGCATCTTTTTGGTGATTTTGGGGGGGATATTTATACACAATGTATTGTTATTTCAGGTATTGTTGAGAAAAAATGCAGCTTAGGATCAATAGTAATAGAATATTTAATCATAACACCATGTTGTGTTTTATCCGTCTGTAAATTCTGTAGATTTTACAATTTTTCTGTTTATTTTGCTGTCTTTGAAGCACTTTGTAACCTAGATTTTGAGCTTAGTGCTTTCTAAATTGAGATTATTATTAATATCAGTATGTGTTTCATGACAAACGGCAATTTTTTGAGCATCCTTATTTTGCATTGTTATGTTTATGCATCTTTTTGGTGATTTGGGGGGGAAATTTATACTCAATGTATTATTATTTCAGGTATTGTTGAGAAAAAAATGCATTTTAGGATCAATATTAACAAAATATTTAACCAGAATAATGGTGCGTTTAGTGACTCAGCAACAAACCAACAATTACTTGTCAAAAATTCTATTACTTTTCAACTAAACTGCATGCTGTGTGAGTAAATAGAAGTATACAAGTAGTAGTAAAATATTTACAGTACGTAGACACAGAAAATCCCAGGACTGGTTACACCTGTGTGTGCTGAAATAATCACATTAATAATCAAAGAAATTCAGGTTATGTTTCTTTGTTTCTGTCAGAAAATGAGCCTGCAGTGAGGAAAAATTCAACAGGAATATGACAAAATGCCCAGAAACTGCTTGGAGTTCAAAGGGTTATTTCACTCTGTAGATTATTACCAATAACTGACCTGTTATCATTATTTGCCCTGTTAGAGCTGGAATCTGTTGTGTTTTATTCCGTTAAAAAAAAAAAAACAAAACAAAACCCAAAACTCACCTCTGGCGATGGCTCCTGCCAGCAGAGGAGCCTCCTGAGCTCGATCTCCCATCCGGACCCTCAGAGCTGCACACAGCTGATCGTAACACGTGAAGTAGATCACGGTAGCCGGCACCGCCATCACACTGGAGCGTTAGGACGTCACGCAAAAGTCAAGCCACAAAGACACCAACAAATTCACGAACAATGTGAAAATACGATTCAATACCACTTAGCATAAATCAGTCTTTGGTAATGATGCTTCAAGAGGGCCTGAGGCGGCTCATTCACCCATTAGCAAGGTGTCAGAGGGAACAGCGGGTTAAATGACTATTGATCCACCACATGTGGAGGAGGGGAGGCCGAATGGAAAGAGAATAAAAGAGACACTCACAGCGTTGGAGGCAGACCGCTCCATAACGCTGCCATGCCCTCATGCCGGATGATCTTCACGAAGGCATCCTGCAGAGACGCAGAGTGAGGAGTCAGTTTTTTATCACAATATGAAGTTGTAGCTGCAAAAGCTGCAACCAGCGATTATTTTCCTGATTAATCAATTAGTTTTTTGGTCAATATATGTGAGAAGTATCTGGCTTTGTCCACAACTCAAAAATATTCAGTTTAATGCAAATGGGTGGAGAGAAAAAAGCAAATATTCACATTTAAGAAGCTGCAAACAGAGATTTTTTTTTTTTTGCAAAGAATTACTTAAAATGATTAATCAAGTTTTAAAATAGTTGATCGATTAATCTCTGCAGCTCGTTGGTGCGTAACCAGCAGTGAAATTGTGTGTTCCTGCTATTTTACTCTTACAGACTTTGAAGACATTATCAAAATAGTTACAAATTAATTAACTAGTTTATAACAAATCAATTTATCGCAGCAGTTCTGGTGGAAAATACTAGTTATTTAATTTATGTATCTACACGATGTATACATTATTTTGTTTTAACATCTCCAATCAATGTAGTTTATTTATTGTTTATTTATTTATTAACTTTAAAAATAATTTTAACTACAAATAATTATTTTAATCTAATTAATTAAATTACAAATAATTTAAGTAATTAATTTTAATAATTGAGTGAAATAATATTAATTAATGTTAGATTATAATTAATTTTAAAATAATTCCATTAATTATTTTTCATTATTTTTTATGTTATTTTCAAAAGTAATTATTTCTTATTTTTCTTTTTTCTTTAAAAATGTACTCAAACCAATAATTTGATTAAAGAAATAGCTGCCCTTTAATTAAATAGGTGACAACTAATAAAACATTCTATTTTTAGACACAGGAATATTCTTTATTGCCCCTGAAGGTGAAACTGATAGGTGACAGAAAGCTTGTCTGACTACTAACTCTAAACCTCTGTTTATTATTATAATAAACAAAGTATTTGTGCATAATTTACCAGTGTGCCACTGAAGTGACCCGGAGCTTTGTACCAGGCCTTGGAGTTTCCGTTTTCACACACACATATGTGGTCCATGAGTCCATTGCAGTAGACGAAGCATTTTCCTGAAAAAAACATGTATTAACTTTAATATTTACTACAATATGAGGCCATATTAAAACGTTAGACAACACAATTTAAACTCATTATACCTTTGGGGAAGGGATTTTTCTGCGCTTGCAGTCTGATCTTCACGACATCCAAAGGCGTGACTGAAAAATATCAACAACAAAACATGAGTATGTTTGTACAAGATCAGTAATATTTTGCAAAAGTTTCCAAATGTCATGTCTTTTTTTGTTTTTCTTCATATAAAGCACGACAACTATCACTCATTCATTGAAACTAGTTCAGTGATTGATCCTGTTGAATCTGATCTTATTATTGCCATGTGTAACTAAAACTGCAACAAGGGAAAGACTACCCATGACAGATGTTAAGTCTGAGGAGTGAAATGTTTTACGAATACCTTTTTTTTTGTTTTTTTAATTACAAAAATAAGAATAATAGCAAATATTCCAGATCATGACTGAGTCCTCTCCAAAATGAATACCATATTGTTGTTAAAAAATGCAAGTAGCCTGCTTTTTGGGACCTTTGTGTCATTCAACAAACACATGTTCCTCACACTGCATTTTGGCATTTTGTGTTAGCACATGCACAAAGAACACCTAGTATACAGGGTGTGTTATTGTTGACATTTGCTGGTAGCCAGTGTGCTGATTTACTATGGCTGGATTAGAAAATGATTGGTATAAGAAGCTTTTGTCCTGTTGCTGTAGGTAGATCAGCATTCATTACACCAAACATGGACAAAAAGTGGCTATTTAAACTGTCTAAACAGCCACTCTCATTTTTGTTTCAAGATAAAATATGCTACGATGAATCAAGGTTATTTCCATGTTCTAGTAATGTTAACTGGCTGTTTTGTAAGTTTAAGTCATCAAACTAACTTCTGATACAAAAACTAGCTAATATATGAAAGATATAAATGAAAAAAGTGTTGTTTTACTCTAGGTGTACTTGTCTTTAGTAGAATTAGTTCTAATTAAAGTTAGTCACTTTGTTTTGTGGATGTGAATCTGCAAATTATGTGATAAATGTCACTTTTAAAAATGTTTTACCACAAACTAAATTAATTTTCCTCTATTGTTTTGGTAAAAATTTAGATTCAGATGTCCCAGATTGCATTTAACTGTCTAAACAGCCATGTAGCTATAGGTTTCTAATTTTTGTTTTAAGGTCAAATATGATAAGATGAATCTTTATTGGTCCCAAGAGAAATTCTTGTGGCAGGTAGTGTTTGGAAAAAAACAAAAATGACATGAGAATAAATTGGTGCCTAGTAGAAAATTATTACATTACAAAAAGACCAGAGTGGTTGTTTATTTATTTTATTTTCAGACAGCAGATTTGGTCTGATTATTATTTGGGGTATTGTTCTATGGGACTTTATCGGTGACTTTCTCCCCTTACTCCATTTCTGCTGGACTATTTAACAAGCCAGTCTTTTAAATCACTACACAAATAAACCTATTATTAAAAACTAAAATTAGTACTAACTGGCAGCCCTGATTTTGCTAAGTGGTTCTCATTTATTATTATTTTGGTCACAAATCACACCTTTACATATGATTGTACTTAATTATGGTCGTGATAAATAAGATTAATTCCAAGACAGTGTTTGGCTCCCTGTACTCACTGTTAATGAGGCTGCCTCACATTTTAGCCCCATTTTCACTCTGAATTAACTAGAAAAGGGTTAAAATCTACACAATTCTGAGTGTCTCACCGAACAGAGAAGTGACGATGGCTCCGGAGCAGGACGCCACCATCTGTTGAACCGGAGTGATGCCATTAAAGGCAGGAGGAGCCGCACTCTGACCACTCATACTGTCTACAGGACACACAACAGATACACAAAATGACACTTCAGGTATTTTAATGCATACGTTAGTTAACATGTATACGATAAGTTGTCAAACGAGCTGATTCCTGTCCAGAGAAACGCCCCCTTAGTTAGCGCGTTATTACATGAGGAACAGGCATCCCCAGCTAACCTCAGTTAACTGGCTAACTAGCTTAGCCACCTCCGTACCTGCTAAAGCGCCTCAGCAGCAACGAAGTCCTCCATGAAAACACACATAACTCTGAGGGTTTTGTGTTTCTTAACAGTCGCTGCCAGCCTGAAAGCTCTGACAGCTGAAGCACGTGTGTCAGTGTGTGTGTGACAGGGTCAGCAGTTAGCTATTAACATATAACAAACATTGCATCAGGACGTAATAGTGATTTCAGCGGCGCACATTCTCGAAATTTTAGTAATTTTTACATTACATAGCCAATAATAAAACATCCACACATGCATGAAGTGGATATTCTCATAACACAAACAAGCTGTCAATAAATATTTTATTTAATATCATTTGATGTAATTTTACAATAATGACGAAACACCATATTCAAACATAAAGGCGTTTACCTACTTGTCAGTGTTGCCAGGTTTGAAATGTTTCCGTTACAACAGAAACACCTTAATTTTTCTAAAAGTAACGGATGTAACAGCAATAAAGCTAACCAAAATAAAAACGTCTCTTTAAAGACTAAAATATGAACTTAATATAATTTAAAATCTACCAGTTAAGTTTGTTTAGAGGACTTTTCACAGTGCTTGTGATTACGTGGGCGGATGTCAAACCTGGCAGCTCAGACTTTCTCCTCCACTGGACTAAAAGCGGGAAACGGATGTTTTCAGACAAACAGCGATGAAAATGTTGACCACAGCTGAGTGATTATTTGTTAAACCACTTCTCTGTGGGTTATTTCTGTTAGCAAGCATGGTAACGCGGCTCTTATCGACGTTATTTGGTTCAAAAAAATGTAAGAAAGGCGGCCAACCGGCGAAGCTGTGAGTCCGTTGGGGGACGAGGCTCTAAACGTACGTTAAGATTCAATTTAAACCAGCTCGATTTAAATTAAAGGGGGTAGAGAGCTCCGCGTCTCAACTCAGTTTTACTCTTTAAACTCTTGTTTTGTTGCACTTTTTGTAAACAGCTCTGTCGTTGTTTACTCACAGGGGTCAGAGGAGGACTTTGGGTTGTGTTAACTGAAGAAAAAATATTTATTTCTCCATGAAAGAATAAAATGAAGCCGAAACGCAACCAGAAGCCAACAGGACCCAACTGGGAAGGTAAATGTGAGGTTTATTTCCATGTTATATTAACGTTAACTGGCTGTTTTTGTGTGTTTAAGTCATCTCACTAACTTCGGATACAAAAACTAGCCAATATATGAAAGATTTTTACTCTACATGTACTTGTCTTCAATAGAAAGTAGTTCTAATTAAAGCTCCGTGGATGTGAATCTGCAAATTATATGACAAATGTCATTTTTAAAAATGTTGTACCACAAACTAAATTAATTTTCTTCTGTTGTTTTGGTTACATTTTAGATTAAGATGTTTCAAACTACATTTACCTGTCTAAATAGCCACTTAACCATAGCTTTCTCATCTTTGTTTTGAGATAAAATATGATAAGATGAATCTTTAGTGGTCCTAAGGAAAATTCTAATGCCAGATATTGCCCAGAAAAAAAGTAATTGACAGAACATGATAATAAAATGGAGTAATATCACCCATTATAATGAAATATTTCACATGAAATTGTACATAAAAGTAAAATATTCCATATGTAATCAAAATACTGCACATGAAACTGAAACTGACATTGCACAAATTGGTGAGAAAAGTAATACTACAAATGATATTATTATTATTGTTCAGATCTAAGTGTCCGGTGTTTTAGCTATTATATATAGTATGGACAATTTCTGTACTTTCTGGTAACCTTATGAATAAATTTAACGAAAAAAATATCTCCTTAATGCTTTGTAAAGTTCCAAAAGACAACAATTATTTGCATGTAATTCATGATTAAGGGGATACCGATTAGCAGATTAACTACACTGACAAAATAAAGTATATAAGTAGGTGGTAAGTGTCGGCTAATAAACGGTGTTTTCAGTATTAGGCTAACTGTTGGTTGCCTTTTCTTTAATTTATGAGAGTTATTGGATCACTTCCATGCTTGCACCAATGCAGATATCCTCATAAAACTGAAAATTATCCATTATTAATCCATTTAACGTATTGATTCTCATAGGGAAACAAAATTAGGACTTTTGTAAACAGCAAAGATGTAGGAACAGTTCTTATGATGCTGGATTCATTCTTTCACTTTGTTCCTAGTGACGTTACTGCAGAACTTTGCACAACAGCTCTGTTTGCTTGTAGGAAAGTATTTAGGTTTACTACAATGACACTTGAGATGATTCAATTAATCAGCGAAGTCACCTTTTGTGCCACCTACTCAAATCTTGAACAGTCCCTCTCTTTCAATTTGGAAACTATATGGATCAAGCTGCTGTTGTACATTAATTTTTTTGGCACAAGACACTGTCTGAAACCATATTTCAAGAATTCATAAGAAAGATTGCGCTCCGGCAGGATGCATTTTGGATGTCAGGAGGTGAATCTCAGCTCTGGTCCAGTTTAACATCTGCTTTTCTTAAGACAAATCAAGTCATGTAAACTAATTTACATAATCTTTGCCCTAACTCTCCAAAGAGCTGACGTCCTCAACCCTCAAACATTGATTCAGATAAGGGAAAAAGCATGCAATAAGTGTCATATATAAAGAGTTAACAGATACAACCTGAGCCTTAAATGCTTCATATCTAACCTTATACATGACTGATCTAACAGTTGATTAAATCTATTCATTAATTTGTGTTAGGTCAGCAAGAAAACCACTGGACTTGTTTGGTTGTTTGATTTAATCTCCTCTCCTCTGACTGTCTTTCAGGTAAAGGTGGAAACACGGGTGGTAAGACGACTCTGGGCCACGCGAAGCAAACATCGCTCGTGTCTTCTGCTGTGCGAGTCCGACCCTTTGCTGGGAAGGTGTTTTACCTGGACCTGCCATCAAACAGAATAGCAGAGCGACTGGAGGCTGACATCAAAGACCTGGGAGGGGTGAGGCAAAAACAGATGTGATCCCTTTTTTTGTTTATGCCGACAGCCTAAAATCGGTAATTTCTCTTGAGGCAACTTCATGTACAATTAAGCTGTGCTGATTTGATCTAGAGTTAATCACAGCATTTAATCATCAGGCTGCTTCTCTAACGCTTTTGATCAGTAGCATTATATTTCCTAAAGAGTGGCCTTTAAGCGCTTGAAATATGATGGGTTTACAACTTAATTACAATGATTATCTCCTGCCTGAGGAGATAAGGCTTGCAGAGTCAGTGACTTCTTTTAAATCACTTCTTAAAACCCACTTTTATAGCCTTGCTTTATGCTAAGTTTACTTTTAGCTTTATTTAGTTTTAGTGTTTTATTCTGTATTACATCCTGTTTATTTTCAATGTTCTCTATTGTTTTATTTTAATGTTAGCTGCCTGGTTCTTCCATGTGATGTTGCCTCTCTAAATCTTTAATTCTCTAATTTTTTGACTTTTAATTTTAACCCTCAATGTTATTCTTTAATTTTTAAATGGCCTAGTTCCCTTGTTGGATTTGTGTGCTAATCTACCTAATTATTAATTTAACTTATTGTTATTTTTACTATTTATTTGAATTGACAGCTCTGACTTGTGTCCTATATCTTGCGTGATTGTCTGTGTTGCATGTTTTAACTGTCAAAGCGCTTTGTGAACGCTGTTCCTAACTGTATATAAATACAGTTATTATTATTATTATTATTATTTATGATGATTGTAATAAGACAGTAGAACCAGCTATTGTTTGAAAATTTTCAGTATTACTGGCATTAGGATGCTTGAGTTTTGGTTTTGATATTCGTGAAGTGAGACCAAATCATCAAAATTTAATGCTCGACCATCTCTGAAAAATTTATGTCATCAAATATGGATATTTGTAATGGCACTGTGAAATTGAAGACCAATAAATATAACATTTTCAAAGATGATAAAAAAAAATAAAAAATTTGGCTATCCATTTTCAGCAGGTTCTTTTCAAATAATTGAAACTGTCCCATCTTTAAGCTTACATTAACAAAAAAAAAAGAATAATAGTATGATATGAAATACTTTCAAAATGAAAGGAAAGTATTCACATTCAGCCTTCTGATTGAGCAGGTTGCTATGTAACCTGATCCAAGTAGACAGAGTTCTGGAGTCTGAAAATCTGAATATTAATTTATGACATAATGAGAAATTCCATTAAAAGTTTTTTTTTAGTTAATTTTTTCTGGGATAATGTCAACCAAACAGCCTCAGATTTCAATGTGTGAAAAAACCTGTTGAATGGGTAACTTAAATAAAAAAGGTCTCTGAAAATATTTGATGTATCAGTCTAAAATTTAACAAATATCTCTGTCAATAATCATAGTTTATGCTATGAAATTTTCAGGCAAATGAGGCATAGTTAAGCAGAAGCTGTTGTAAAAATTTGATGATTTGAGATAAAATGACCCAGGAGAGGCTGCTCTAAAGGTTTACGTGGTGCTGAAACGTTTGAGGAAAATGCCTTTTAATTGTGCTTTTTCTGTCTGATGTTGCGGTTTGATTTGTGATATAGTTTCTTAAAGTTGAGCTTCAGTTCAACATTTACTGTAACTCCAGCTTTTGTGATTTGCAGATTGCTTTGTTTCAATATGAAGTCAATCAATTATTCAGCCTTAAGTTTAACACGTTAATCCTATCTTTTCTTTTTGAAATTTCATTCAGACTGTTGAGAAGTTCTTCAGTAAGGAAATTAAGTATCTGGTATCGAACAAGCGGGAGGCTCGGTATGTTCACTGCCTCAGACATGACTCTCCTGTCCCGAGTCCAGACTCTGGACAGAGTTCACCACATCCTCCATCCAACCCACACCGACCCGGCAGCCACAGAGACAACAAAAGCAGATCTCAGGGTCAAATGGAAGCAGTAAGTTCACCTAGAATGCACATTTATTTTTAGGTTGCACTGATGCTCTTCTCTTTTCATATTCTGTTGTTTTTTTTACAGTTTGTCACAAGCCGAGGGAAGTCTTTGGTGGAGAGAGTGGTGAAGGAGCAGGTTTGTTAAGTCAATGCTGATGATGGTTGCTGAGGAATTTTGATTACCTCTTTACTTTCCTGTGCTAAGACACACTTGTTTGTTTTTAGGAGAGGGTACAAATGAACAAGATCCTGTCAAATGCTCTGGACTGGGGTGTGAAAATCCTCTACATAAACAGTATGTTGAACAGTTTGTCCTCCACTACTGCAACCAGTTTTTTTGCTTGAATTTGTGCTGTGCTTGAAGCTGCAGTTAACTTGACTCACTGTATGTTTATGATTTCTATTCCAGATGTATTGGCTTATGTTCAGAAGAAAAAAAGGATCATCAACCGCCAGATTCCTGCAGCAGCTGCAGTCAAAAGAACTGTATGTTTGCAGCTTAAATACATTATGTATACAGATTTAATATTATCATAAAAGTGATTGTTTAATCTTGCATTTGACTTCTTTTTCTGTCACTTTAACAGGTCAAAGCTGAATCAGCAGCAAAGCAAGTCTTTCAGAAATTCAAAGGTGCATGTCTTTTGTAGAACTATGCAAGTTTTCTGAGCTGATTTCTGTTTGTTAACCAGCCTTTTATGTTTAGGCAGAAATATTGAATATCCAGTATTGTTGTTGCTCTGTAAATACATGCTCAGATCTATGATTTTTGTTGCAGGGGGGCGGATCAGTAAACCTTTCATCAAGGTTGAAGATTCAAGCAGGTGAGAATGAGTCAATCAAAAGAATCTGAATCTAATTTCTTTCTGTTTGCATCTGTGTACTGTACAACATATATTTTTCTTCGTCAGACACTACCGTCCAATCCACCTCACGATGCCAAACATGCCAGAGTTCAACCTGAGGACTGTCGCTCCCTGTAGTCCGTTCTGTGGCGACGAGAAAGATCCTCCTGGAAACAAACAGCGAGGACAAAGGTACAGGGTCTCATTACTTTAGCTAATTTAACACTTGACAGAAGTATTCCTCATTTTTGAAAAACCTCTCACCAAACACAAACTAATCACCTGCTGGTTACAGTGAACATATTTTATCCCCTTACATTTTACCCTAAATATATTCAGTGTAACTTAATTCTACACTCGGCAGCACATTTCCAATGCTGTGTCTAAGTTTGTACGATGTTCTGCTCCTAATTCTTAATTGTGCTAAACAAAATATTAAAAAAAAAAAAAAAAAAAAAAAAAAAAAAAAAAAACGACTCACTTACTAACTGAAGCCCTTTTCAGACATGCACTTACGGCATCTGTTTCAAAGAGCATCTGCCTCATTTTTGGCGATTAAAGTCCAATGTATCATTTCACTTTTATTAGGTGTACCAGGTCTGAATTTCTGGTTGTGTGAAGCGATTTCGGGAAGACTTTTTTTCATATTTTAGCACCAATATTGGTCCAAAAACATCACAGAGCGCAAAAGGCACAGTTTGAAAATCACATAACACCTTTTTTTTGTTCACTTTGTTCTGCAATTTCACATCTATTACAAACTGAAATGTTCATAAAAATGTAACTTTATTGTGATTAAGACAGTAAGAGGTCAGATTAATGAGACTCACCAATACTAAATGTAGTCCAGGTTTAGTGAAGTTTAGTTTGCTGCTTTCAGCTGTTTAGGAGTCTTTCCTCTGAGTTTATTAAATATCTGCAGCATCAGACAGCAGCAGGATCAACAATGAATGTCTCAAAAGAGCACAAACAACAGCAGTAACTTCATTATTTAGATTTCTAAATAAAGGGTGGATCAGGATCTAACAGCGGGCCACAATATGAACTTTTCTTCACCTCAGACAGGTGAGCTGCCACACAGAGTCAAAGTTTATCAGCTGCACGCAAATCCTTTGTTGCAAAGCAGTTTTAGTCTTTTTATTAGTGCAATAATATGTATTTCACATTGTTTAAGATACTGTACAATCAGTATGTTGTGCAATATTAAGTGTCTCCTGTCTGATAAGGGCTTAACTAACTATATACATTTTCTAATTCAGGATTATATGTTGGTAAATGCTGAACCTCTTAGATATGCTGCAGAATTTAAAGTTCTGTGTCGCTTAAACAAGCAATTTGAGATGATCCTGTTGTGCTTGAGGTGCTCAAAAGTCCATCAAGCCGGAATGAAAGTCTATGAAAAATGCAGAAACCAGAATCTTTTTCATCTCTTTTTATTTCTTACCTTCTGGACTCGCGTTGGAACAGAGGTGTGAAGGCCTCAGGCAGCGAGGAGAAAGCTCACGGCCGAAAGAAGAACCGAGACAAGAAGCGAGGAGGCTACTGCGAGTGTTGTATGATCAAATACGACAACCTCACAACGGTGAGATAACATCTTAGTAAAACTGTCACACAACACATAGAGAATATATGTTTCAAATCCTATTACCTCGAAGTCACACAAAATGCTTTTTATATGTCTTCATTTCTAAAAGCTTCTTAAACTGTAATTTATTTCAATTAAGCTTAATTTTCACTTGGATCACATGATAAAATTATATTTTTATCAAAGCGTAGATATGCTTACACCTTATTATACTGGTAATTTGCTATGAAATAATATTAAATTAGAAGCTCAGCAAACAACATTAAGCTCCAGTTAGTAATTCTGCTTTTATGTGAACAATGTATGGAAAACACATTTAAAATCCCCACACTTCTCATCTTGATGATACTGATTCTCTAATAATAATAATAATAATAATACATGTTATGTGGTCCAATGTGCATGATTTTCATTTTAATTAAACGCGGTGCTGCTTTCGCTTTCAGTTCTAAATGTATGAATGAAATGAAATTAATGCTGAGCTGGGTCAAATCAATACTTGACTCAAAAAAATAACCAAGGTTAACTGAAATTGGAGTCTATTTTCAGTCCCACAATGATGGGAGGAGTGCTGTGGTGTAATCATGGAAATGATGCTCATCATCTGATCGCTCAGTAAATTACCTTCCCTGCCTGTGCACAGTTTGTCATGTAGCAGAAGCTTATAAAAAAGATTTTTTTCCATGTAGGTGCTTGTGCAGTAGAGAAAATGTTCCCCTCAGTAGCCTTTTACCTGACAGCTGTAATTATCAATTATTTAAAGGGGTAATTTTTGTTCAGCATCTGCAGAGCGAACGTCACAAGGCTTTCTCCAGGAGTGATAAATACTCGGTGGTGGACAGACTGGTCTCAACTCTGCCTTGCAACTTCATTCACATCAAAACCAATGTCAAAAGGTAAATTTCATTTTGAAACTATGTAAGTAAAACACATATGAAACCAGCTCTTATGGCCAAATTTGATGTTCAATTAAAACCCAAATTATTCAAACCCCTGCCAACATTTGATTTATCAGTTATTTGACCAGTAGGTTTCTTCTGGCTGGAAATGATATAAGTGACAAAGACAGTAAGACATTGTGTTAGATAATGCTGAACTTTGTCCGTGTTTGTATTTTATGTGTTTTTATTAAACTGCCATGTCCAGTATTATTTACATTTGTGGAAATTGCTGCATATTATTGAGAAAATGCAGCTTTTATATCATTCCACATGTTCCTAGTAATTTCTACCATATTCTAGAGCGTTCTAATCTCTAGTCAACTGCAAGTCAAACCAAAGAGTTCAGTGAGATGAAAATGGAGACATTTGGACACAAAGAAAGGAGAAGCATTCAAAGCCAAGAACATCATCCCCAACAGTCGAACATGGTGGTGGGAATGTGATGCTTTTTGGGGCTGTTTTTTAGTCGATGGACCAGGCAGCCGGGTCAAAGTAAATGGCGTCATGAGAAAAGAGGAAACATGGAGATTGTGGAGGAGAACATCAGGCAGTCTGCAGAAAAACTGCTCCTTGGGCAGCATTGGAGCTTCCAACAAGACAATGATGTGAAACATGGAGCCGACGTGGTGAAGAAATGGTGAAGAGAAAACAATGAGAAGATGTTGGAGCGTCCCAGCCAGAGTCCAGACCTGAATCCATCCAGAATGTGTGGAGGAACTGAAGAGCAGAGTGATGGAGAGGAAGCTTTCAAAGAGCTGGAGATGGACACTTGGAGGAACTAAATCCCAGTGGAGAGCTGCAGAAACACTGTTAGACACTACTACATCAGAACTACTGATGTGGAGGAAATAAAGACTTTGGATGTGGCATTTTTAGTTTAAAAAAAAAAAAAAAAAAAAAACAACAACCAAAAAAAACCTTAAAAATAGTTTTTAGAAGATAATTAACCTTGAACACAATGTCTTACTGTCTTTTGTCACTTGTTTACATATTTTCTAGACAGGAAAAAACCTGTTGGTCAAATAAAAATTCACTATAAATCAAAATTTTGCATGGCTCTGAATCATATGGGACTCTATATGTACACTACCGTTCAAGAGTTTGGGGTCACTTAGAAATGTCCTTGTTTTTGAAGGTAAATAATTTTTTTTGATGAAGATAACATTACATGAATCAGAATTCCAGTCTAGACACTGTTAATGTGGTAAATGACTATTCTAGCTGGAAACAGCTGATTTTTAATGGAATATCTCCATAGAGGTACAGAGGAACATTTCCAGCAACCATCACTCCTGTGTTCTAATGCTACATTGTGTTAGCTAATGGTGTTGAAAGGCTCATTGATGATTAGAAAACCCTTGTGCAGTTATGTTAGCACATGAATAAAAGTGGGAGTTTTCATGGAAAACGTGAAATTGTCTGGGTGACCCCAAACTTTTGAACGGTAGTGTATCTATATTTTACAGCTGTTTATTCCTCTCAACTACCTTTTGATTTTTCTTTGATTCCTATCAGACCAAAGTGCAGCATTTCCTCTGTTGTCATCGTTCCTGGACCATGTGGGAGACCTGACTTCAGACAGGATGGAGATGTTGATCCCACAGAGACTGTCTATGGAGTTGAGGAATCACATTCAGAACACAATTTAAAAATGAGATCAACAGCTGATTCTTCATCTCTGATTCACGGAGATGGCATTCGGAGGAAGTGTAACACTTACTCAAACAGATCCAAACACAAATCTCTTGCACGAAAGCGGCCGTGCAAACAGAATTCTTTGAGTTCTTGCACAGAAAAGTCAGAACTGACTCAAATTTCTCAGGTACAGCCTGAAACAGGCCGCTGTTTTCCGTCCAGGGTTCCACAGACTGAGCAGGAGAACCACATATCTCACAAAAATACAAGCAACTCAACCTCTCACCTTCATGATATGGACATACGCAATGAAAGAGGCCTCAGTGGTGAGACAAATGTGCAAGAAGATCCTGATATGAACAAGGATTTGCTGCCGTTTGAGGCTGATCAGGACAGAAATGTTTTCCAGGAGAAGGTGGATGAAAAAAATCTCTCCAAAAGGGAAGAAGACGAAAGCCTTCCTTCACAAAACTTCTCTCCGGTCCGAAAAATCCAGAGGAGGGTCAGAGTTTATAAGCGCAAAAGATGGAAAGTGGACACAAACGTTGAACATGAAAACCCAGGAGACATTCCAGACTCTTTACTGAATCTGTGGAAGCTTTTCCAGTCCAGTGACGACATGGACGTGGAGTTTCATGGGTTTCCAGACTAAGAAATATCAAATAAAAAGGATGAACTAGACTTCTGTCACATAGACTACACAGGTTGTTAGATTTCTTTGTCATGCACGTTAAAAGAAGGTGGAACGATCTACACAGGCATTTTTTTGTTTGTTTTTCATGAAATATGTGTTAGTTTTTCCCTGCTACTAGAAGAAAGGCAGCTACTGGTGTCCTCTAACATCTTGTTTAGAGTATTGCAAATTGTAAAGTTAAAATATTATATCTCAGCATTAGGATAACTGAAACAGTGCCGATAAAATGTAAAGCTTTTGACATTTTTGCACATAATTTTTCTTTGTGAACCTTACTTGACGTCACCTTCATTTGGTATTTTGATTTTAAACTCAACACAGTATACAACAACCCCTGTGCAGTATCACTTAAATGTGCACTTATGTCAAATTACAAACTGTTTACAACACAGGCCCCACAGTAGGAACTCAATGCAACAAAAACGTTGTAGTTTTCACTTTGTTCTTCTTCAGAAACTCGTGTGATTTTGCTCTTTGAATGTTTCTCATGCTGGAATATTTTTGTCATTCAAGATTCTGCTTCTTGTCAGCTGGTATTTTGGGTATGTCCTCAGACGTTCATCTATAAATGTCATCTCAAACACCTTTTGCTCTCATGCAGCTCCATATCATCACACTCCCACCTCCGTGCTTCACTGTCAGGACTATGAATTCACTGTGGTAGTCCCGTCTATGAGCACCACACTGCTGGGTGGGGGTACCAGCTGTGCAAGGGCGTGGTCGCTGCAGGAACAAAAGTATTCCTCAGTTGTGGCATCAGTACAATTGTGTGACATCGTCATCAATATTGTGACGTCCATAGCAATAGAGGATGTGGAAAAGAGGTGAAGAAGCATGTCCATGGTGGTTGGAACGGGTGTAAGGCGTGATAAGAGTATCAGCCAGAATGAAAGGAAAAATGTACAAAATGGTGGTGAGACCAGCAATATTATATTATTGACAGACACCGTCACTGAGGAAAAGATGGGAGGCAGAGGTTGGAGGTGGCAGAGATTTAAATTTTGAGGTCCTCTTTGGGCGTGGCCAGCATGGAAAGTATCGGAAATGGAGATATCAGAGGGGACAGTGCATGCTAGATGTTTTGTTACGCATTCACAGTACAGAGTGGAGAATGAATGTCGGCAGCAATTTTCCTACTGTGTTGGCTGAGATTGTAAATGTGTAAGTTATCATTTACAAGCATTTTGATGCTGGACTGTGTCTGCCGGCCCTCCTACGTCTTGCGAGCAGGAGCCCTGAGAGGCCTCCTACATCTGCGGGGACTGCAGCAACGCCTGCAGCGGTTGCAGCGCCTGGTGGTCAAGGCTTATCCGGATGTAGAGGCACCACGAGCTGCCGTGGTTGATATGGAACCATAACTGATTCAATGAGCCATTCGCAGTTTTACTTTACTGAACATGTGTACTTAGAGGGGGACTGTGCTGGATGACGTGAGAATAGTCTCCTGGTTGCTATGTAGCCGGCCATTGCCCCAGCGCAGCGGCGCCTGCAACGGTTGCGGGGCTGTTTTCCAGGCATACCCGGATGTGGAGAACGTATAGAGGTGATTGATGCTGTCAACCCCGGCTGCTCAAAGCTCGATTGGGATCATATTGAGGGAACCCCCGGGAGGCAAGATGGTAAAGCTGTAGCTGTTTATTTCAGCTTTATTCAGTTCAGTAGTATTGTGGCTGTTTTGTAGGACCAGGACCCCCAGTGCAGCAGCGCCTGCAACGGTTGTGGCGCTTGGAGCCTGGTGGTCAAGGCTTATCCGGATGTAGAGGCACCACGAGTTGCTGTGGTTGATGTGGAACCATCACTGATTAAATGAGCCATCCACAGTTTCACTGTAGAATAGAATATATACTTTATTGATCCTTAATTGGAAATTAATTTATAACAACAGCATGTTATCATGGACAACCAAGACAATAGAGAAGAGGAGGAGGAGTGAGATGGGGGCGGACTGAGCTGACTGAGGTCCCAGAGCTGGTGGGAGAAGGCCAAGCTTGAGAGGATGAAGGTAGAAGTTTGGGTTGGAGGAGGAACGTGGGAAGACATGATCGACCTGGTCTCTCCAGTCTCAGCAGGTACAGTAGGAGGAATGTAAACAACAATGAAGATGATCACAGTGAACTCCTGTGACAGATAGTATGGTCTCAGACTAACAGTTCAATGTCCCTGCTTCAGAACTGTTCTTTGATGATAACGTGTGAAAGGTTACAACGTCTGTCGTTCACAAGCAGAGCAAATCCTCCACCTCTCCTCTTACCGCACGCTGTGGCGTCCATGTTCGCTCATGTAGTCCGGAAGCCGCTGACTCTGGTGTTATTCTTGTTTTTAAAAACAATTTTTTACAGTGGTATTTACTGAAACAGTTGAGTATAAAGAACTTTTGGGTTAACAGTGTACCCTAATTGAAAAGAAGGTTACCTAAGAAAACCTAGTCCGGAAATTGAGGAATAGGGAGAAGGTTCCTTTCCAACGGAAGAAAAATACGATTCATCTCATCCTCGGGATTCGGGAGCAAAAACTGGACATTTAACAGTAAAAAGAATCAGGATGAGTTGTTGCTGTGCTTCCAGAAAAAGCTGGTACACTCATAAGACGGACAAGTAAAGCAAACATTTCCATATTCGGATCTCAAAATAAATATTCGGATACCATCGTCACGACCGAATATTCGGATATTCAGGTCCAGCCCTACTGGCAACATCACTCCTGGTGGTGTCCTGTTTGTTTTGCTCAGTCTCAATGCTCAGAAGCGTATCTGGGTTTGTTACTTTGGAAGTAAAAGTAGATGTTTTAATATCTTCTATCATCTCAGGAGACCTTGCTGCACGAGTGTGTTCAGCATCATGGCTCAGACAGGCCAAGCCTTTAGGAGCTGTTTGATGGAGTGGAACTGAGATTACTGAATTTGTCTGTGTTGGCTGCAGCAGTTGAACCCCAAAGATCTTCTCTGGCTCTGAGAGAGGCACCTGAGGAGCAGTGAGAAGACCCAGCTACTCTTTGGGTTCTGTTAGTGTGTCTGAACAGTTTACGGGAACCTGGGCTGGCCCCATGAACCAGACCTACCAGCATTTGGGAATCTGACCCAAGCCGTGTGTACTTAGACTTGGCTTTAGGGCTGGACCCGAATATGTGAATGTTTGGCTGTTGGTGGTTTCTCAATCCGAATACTCGGACCTACTAATTCTGATGTCATGCCTCACTTCGCCTGTGTTTGTAAACACAAGACAAAATACAGAATACGGAGCTATCCATGGTACCTAGTGGTCAAACCTGAACCAGATGTAGAGGAAACAAGAATCGCTGTGGTTGCTGCGGAAACATAACTGATTAAATGAGCCATTTGCACTTTCACTGTGCTAGTTGTGTGTTCTTAGTATAACTGCTCCCAAAGTTTTTCTTCTGGTACAGATAAGCCCCGCTCCTACTGATGTTTGACCAGTATTTATTCTCTTCTTTGCCACAGCAAATCTTCTTTTCACCAGCAAACACCATGAAAAACTAATATAAAGTCAACGATACAGACACAAGCATTTTGCCAGCACAAAATAAAAACACAAACCTAAACAAAATGTCAGTACAAAATAAAATTACAATTGCATACCGTGTGCGCCTTCTGACCAGAAATTCAGGAGTTGTTACACTCCTTCAATGTCCTCTTATTATTTTTACTTGCAAGCGTCCTTTTACCTTGTCTCCTTATGGTCAGTACCTCCTGCCAGCATACACTTTTTTCTCATTGGTCATGTGAGCACTGCATGCTGTTCATTTAGTGCAATACACACTTTGACCAGTAGGTGGATTTCAAAACAAAAATGTTCTCTGTACAAAGAAACACATCCTGACAGTTACACTTAGACTTGCTTGGCTTAATCTTTGAGACCAGTAGGAAGTTGGAAAGGTGTCGTTTTGATGCTGGACTATGTCTGCATTAGCGTCTTCCGGCCTTCTACACACTGTGAGGCTTCCTGCGTCTGCAACCAATGGTGCATCTGCGCCGGCGTGGCATTTTTTGGAGTGGTATTTACCCTATGTGAGGCAATGCAGTTCGTTTCTAAAATGTTTTCCATCATTCATCTGGCTTATTTGAATGCTTTTTATAAGGCTCCATCTTGTAATTTTCTATAGAACAGCAAGCAAAGGTGTTTTTGTTGGATGCCCTCCATAGAGGTTGATGTTATTGTAACAGAGTTAAAAATTTATTTTGTTATTATTTTTAATTCATGTTTGTTGTTGTTCTGTTGAATATTTTTGAATTTTCTCTCAATGAGTTATTTTTATTTGGCATTATTTTATTGATTTTGGAAATGTGAATTGCTCTTCTGCACCCTGCTATGTTTGTGCCTCCCGGCCTTCCGTAGCTTCTCCCGTATATCCCACACAGTAATAGTTTACAGCTGTGGGTAAGTTGTGGGATAATTTGCTGCTGTGATGTCATGTTTTCTTTGTATATTTAGCATTTCTGTTGTAGTTTTTGATGCATATTGTTTACTATTGTGTATTATTTTGATGTCCAGCTTTGACGTGTTGTTCTAACCGTTATTAGAGGTTGCATAGATGTTCTTGGTTCTGCTCTTTTTGGCGCTAATTGTCTGAAGGCGTGCGCCCTGTGTGTACTCACGCAGTGCAACTCAGGTGATAATTGTTTTTGTTTGTATGTTTAGGAGCAGAGTGCAGGAAGAAACGTCAGCAGAAGATAATTTACATGTGTTAAGCTCTTCTGCAGGTAAGTGTTTTATTTTAAGTTGTAAGATTTCCGTTCAGTCTTCCCACCCTGACACTGTGTTAATGCGGCCATCCAGTGGCATTGTTCTTCGTTTTGTGTTTGATTTATTTTCATTGTAAAATTTGTTGTTGAAAATGTACTTAAAAAAATGTTACACACAGTAATAGTTTACTTGATATGGGAGCAGAGTGCAGGAAGAAACGTCAGCAGAAGATAATTTACATGTATTAATCTCTTCTGCAGAGTAAAGCTGAAGAAAATTCAACTGACCGCACACATACACAGCTGTTACATTATGAAGCTATGAAACTCAGATTTCCATTCATAGCTCCTGTACCAAGTCTGAAGCAGCTGTTGTCTGTTTTTTGTACAGCTCAGCTAGATGGTGAAAGTAGTTTTCAGTCATTTTAGGAGGACTACGGCAGCCCTGATTATTGGTACTATGGCTCCTTCTATACCTCCTGATTACTGCTGACACTGTTTCCGCTCATTTTTAGTTGCTCGCTGATCTTCTCCTGGGTCCTTTTCAGTCTTTGTGGAGTCTCACAATCACATTTTTCAGTTCCTCTTCAATTCTTGTCCATGTGGAGCCATGATGTAAGCATGCAGATAGATTTTGTAAGTTATTGGTTTAGTTTCAGGGATGGCGGGTGTTTTGTTGCATTGAAATTCTACTTTGGGACTTCAGTTTTTAGTATAGCCATCTTAAAGTATTTATTTTTAAGTGTTCAAAGAAGAAATAATCCACAGTTTAAGATGAAATTTTGACATTTAAGTGATATTACACATAATGTAGTCTCCTGTATAATGGCTAAAGTGCAATACTCTTGCAATTATCCTATAACAGCCTTTATTCTTCAGTTTTAGACAGATTTGTGGATGCTTTTTGTGTATTATTTTTAAACCGAAACTTTATTTTCATTGCGCAGTCTTTTCCTCTGAACAGTGAAGGTTAAAGAGCAGCAAATGGAATATAACAAGGCAGCTTCAGTCACAACAACAACAACCTTTAGAGAGATGACGCAGAACTCTTCAAACACAGGGAACGGCTTGTATCGGTGTTGTATTAATAAAATACATGCGCTCGTTGTGTATGTGATGAATGTGTGGCATAATACGTGACATTTTAGGATTCTTCCTAAGTGCACTTTTTATGACCTGCTTTCATGTGTCTTTTTTTAATTTATTTATTTCCCCCCGATGCATTAGCTCGGCTTCCCCCGTTCCCTGCATTTAGTGCATTAGCACAGTGCCCATGTTCTCCCTCACTGCTCTCAGATGGACGCTCAGGGTCAAATGGGAGCTTTTGTGCCACCGGCATTAATAAAATGAGCAACAGCGTGTTCTGAGGTACAGAGCAGAATGGAAAATGAAAAGGATGAAGCGCAGCTGAACCCTGCTGCTGCTGTGGTTTATCAGCAAAGTGTGCAAACTGTACCTTCCTGGACCATATTATGAAAGCAGATTTTAGCTTGTTGCATGTATTAGTATGCCAGAATTCACTTCAGTGTTGACTAATATGCTGATATTTTGTCACCAGTGCGCAGTTTGTCCACCAGAGGGCACTGAAAAGTTTACCTTCAGGTAAGCCCATGATTTCTCATACCTGTCTGAAATTCTTACTTATAGTGATTATTTTTTTTTTTTTTTTTTAAGGTAGTGAATGGGTTTATTCTAACTGGAAATGACTTTAAAGTCAAAAAATAAGTCTTTTTTATGTTTTTTTTCTTAACATTTTCACTATGTCGTGTCGAAAAAGGTGCATATTCCCTGAAATCCATCCCCATGTAATACTTTGGTTCCTTTTTTTTTTTTTTTTTTTTTTTAGCTGATTAACATCTTTAACTCAATGTTTTACATCCTTTTTACCCGTTTGTGTCATTTCCAGCTTGAAGAAAGCTATTGGGGAAATAAATATGTAATTTTGGCATAAATATGAATAGTTTGGGGCTTCTAATACTCCCGCTCAACACTTCTTTTGTTAATGTTATTGTGTTTAATGTAATAATATGGAACAGTAAAGGTGTACATAAGCACAAAGTTGGAAGCAAATAAGAAACAGTAAGATATGACATGTACAGCAGGTATAAGTTAATAAACTTCATTTTACTCATTTCCAGACATTATTTTGAGGTTCTGGGTTTAATTTTGTGTGATTTACTTTCTTTTTTTTTTTTGCTTTTATAGTATTGTATAAATAACCATAAAAGCAAAAATTAATATTTTGTGACTGTTTATGTTATTTCCAGCTTGAATAAAACTATTGGGGAAGTAAAAATTACCTTAAAATCTAATTTTGGCGTGAATAGGAATAGTTTTGGGCTTCTATTGTCTCCACTCGGCACTTCTTCCTTGATAATATAACATATAATGTAATAATATGGAACATTAAAGGTGTTCATAAACATAAAGTTTGAAATAAGAAACAGTAAGATATGAGATATATGGACATGTAGCTGGAAGAAGTTGATAAGTTAAACTTAATTTAACTCATTTTCAGACATTATTTTAAGGCTTTGGGTTTAATTTTATGTGATTTACTTCTTTTTTTTGCTTTTATTCTATCATGGTAAATAACCAAAAACACATAAATTCATATTTTATGTCATTTTCAGTTTGAAGAAAACTATTGGGGAAATTAAAATTAGATAAAAATCTAATTTTGGGCTTTTAATGCCCCTACTCAGCACTTCTTTCATTAATTTTATTGTTTTTTTATTGTAATATATGTAACAGTAAAGGTGTTCTTGGGGTTTTCTTAACATCTACATCAGCAAAAAGCTTGGAAAAAAAAATAAACAGTAAGATATGAGATGTGCAGACATGTAACTGGTAGAAGTTAATAAGTTAAAGAAGACGATTACAAGTAGAATTCCATCGCTTCAGACTACTTTACAGCCAACGGATTTACAGCCACCTGAATTTGTCGAATACATTGTGAAACTGTCTCCAAGAAATAAAAAGAATCTCTCAAAAATTTATAGTTTACTCTCAAAGACACACTCTATACACCTACCAACTCAAAAATGGGAAAAAGACGTATCCAAATCTTTTGACTCTGATTTTTGGACCCAGATCTGTGAAAACACATTTAAAATGACTAAAAACACCAACTTACAATTGATCCAATTTAAGGTGCTTCACAGAACGCATATAACGCAATATAAACTGTATAAAATGGGCTTCTCACGCTCAGACACATGTACGCAATGCACCCAAAACATGACTGACACTTACTTTCACGCTCTGTGGCTTTGTACACCCGTCTATCAATTCTGGGTAACAATCACGCAGAAACTCTCCAATATTTTGGACTGTGGGATTCCGCATTCCCCAAACGTTTGCCTAATTGGTGATCTAACGCAAACAGCCCTACCAGACATTCATATCCAACCCACACTTGCAGCTATCGCCATCGCCAAAAAAACTATTTTAGTTAACTGGAAAGATAAGAAAGCCCTCAGCATCACCCATTGGCTGAACCTCCTCACAGAACACATTTCACTAGAGAGAATATCTGCTATCAGAAAAAACCAATTGGACTCCTTCAAAGAAAAATGGTCTCCATTTATTAAATCAATAAATATTAATCTATAGCCTCCGCTTGTATGTGGGCGTATGCCACTTCCCTCATAAAATTGTAATTATTATTCTGTCTGTGTGTATGGTCTGACTTCTCTCTGCTTTATTTCAGTTTATTAACCCTCTACCTTTTTAAGTAGGATGGCACCATGGACTTCAAGGCTGTGTGCATGCACTAATGGTGTCCTTTTCCTATTGCTCTTGGGGTCGCTCTCTGGCTCTGCGGGGCCTGCGTGGCTCGGGCCCCTCTGCCTGGGGGTGGGTGTCCCCGGTGTCTCTCCCTTTGAGCCCTGGGTCTGCTGGGTCTATGCGCTCTCCCGGGGCCTTGGGGGTGGCGGCGGCTGGTCTCTTCTGGGGCGCCCTGGCTGGCCCTGGGGTTTGGGGTGGGTTGGCCCTCTGGTCGCTCCCCTGTCCTTTCCTGCTCTGCTTCCCTCCTCCTCCCTCCTCTCCTGCCTGGCCGCTCGTCCTCGTCCCTCTCCCTCCCCTGGGGGGGCTGGGGGCCCTCCGCTGCCTGGGGGTCTGGCATGGGGGCCGGGTGGTCTCTCTGGGGGGGTGGCTCTGGCTCATCCGGGCACAGGCCTTGGTACTTGCCTGTGTGCCGCCACTGGAGATTAGTTTCTGCTGGCTGGGGGCTTCTGTCTGGGCCTGGTGCTGTCCTGGGGAGTAGTGGGGTGGGTGGAGTCTCGGTGGTGCTGCGGGGTGGGCGCCCTGCATCCTGGACGTGCCGGCTCCGGGGTGGGCGTGGGGGCTCATGGCCCTTGCTTCCTGGTGGTGCGGCCTGGTCCTCCCTCCGGGGCAGGGTGCTGCATGCGGCTGGCCTGTGGTGGGGCTACTGTGTCTGCCGGGGCGCTGGTCTAGTGCTGCGACTTCTGGGGGTTTTGGTGCTGGCTGGGCCGGTCGGGTTCGGGTGGGCCCACCTCGGCCTCTTGCCTCTGGGCTCTGGGGGCCCTCTGCATCAGTACCGGTGGTCTTACTACCTGTCTCCCCCGCTGCTCTGTCCTCATGGGCCGGATCCACACCAGACTGCCTCTTACTGTGCACTTCACATACTTCGCACGTCACTGTATTTAGCTATTCTTAGGCACATATAGGGACATGACAGTTAGGGCCCTGAGAGCAGGTGGGGGCGGGAACGATGGGCTCTGTGGTGGGGCGGATGGCAGGGCTCTACGGCCTTGTCTCTTCCCCATCACCCTCTTGCTTGCCTCCCCTGCTCTCTTTTTAATGCACCACACACACTCACACCTTGGGGGTAGGTCTGGGACGGCTCGGGGAACTTGGGTCAGGGTAGGCTGCAGAGTAGCCATCCTCTGTGGTCCTCTGGCCTGCCCCCTGGACGCCTCGCCCAGCCTCCCCACTTTTAATGCACCACATGACACTCAGGGTTACACTACCACGGTGCAGGGATAATGTCTCCAGTCTGGGATCGGGAGACATATTAATAGGGAGTAATGGGGGGATCTCACTAATATGGCCTCACTGGTGGGACCCGGCCCCCTTATAGCTATGGGGTGGCGGGGGTGGACCATCATCTGTGTTGCTGTGGCTGGGGGGGTCCCTGGGACCTGGGGGCTGTGGTCGGGGGGGGTTCTCCTGTGTGCTTGACGGGTCCAGGCTGGTGCGATGGCTCTTGGTGGGCTGCGGGGGCTGGATTGGCCGTCCTGGTGGGCGCTGTAGCTGTACTGCGGGCTGGTGGCATGTGGTGGCTCTGTCCTGGTGGGTTGTCAGGGCGCATTGCGGGGAGTGGGGGCCCTGGGTGTACTGCGCTCACCTGGGGCCTGGTGCGGGGGGTATGCGGGGTGCCTCCCTGTCGGCGTCGCCGGGCCCCACCACACTGTCCATTTTTACCCTCTGGACTCACATCGGGTCCCGGCTCCGATTTCCTCTGGCCGGCTCCCGGTGGTGGCCTGCCTTGTGATGGGCTGGTTGCCATCCCTTCGGTGGGCCGCTCGGCCCCTGTGTCTGGCTTCCTGGCTGCGTGGGGCCGTTGGCCCCCTCGGGGGAGGGAGAGGGGGTGGGGATGGGCGGGTCGGGTAGTGGGGTGGGGGGTTTGGTGGGGACTGGGGTGGGCGGGGTTAGGGTTTGGGTGGTGGGTGGGTCCTCGTGCCCCGGGCCACCTGGGTCGGTCTGGGCGCACTGGGGGTGTCGGTAGCTGCTCCCTCTTGTTCTCCGGGTTCGCGTCGTTCACGGTGGCCCTGGTGGCTCTCTGGGGGTGCCGCCCTGTGGCTCCTACGGCCCGGGGGGAGGGGTGCCTTGTTGGCTTGGCCCTGCCTTGCCGTGATTGCTGTTCTGGGCTTCGGGGTTCTTCACACTTGCATGTTTGATCAGGTCTCGCCAGCTACTGCCGAGTCCCATTTCAGTGAATGATGGGACCCACCAGAATGTGCTGAGAATCTCTCCAGAGTCTCTACCCTAAACTCATTCTCTCTTGCACTAGTATCCTCTTCTGGCCTATTCTATTCTATTCTACACTATCAAGACATCCACAATTATGGTGCTCAGTACCGTTTGTTTAATTATTTATTTATTGATTTTCTTTTGTGCTGGTTTGGTTTTCTTTTCTTTTTTCAAATTTTTCTTTTTTTTTTTTTTTTAATTGATGGGCAGTTAGTAGTTGGGAATAACACACCACCTTACAACCTTAATTGCAATAGCAACGCCTGTTATTTTCTATCCCTGTTCATCCTGTTCGTCCTGTTTGTCCTGTCCAGTCTTTGTTTCCCCCACACATCACTGAGGTGTAGCACTGCCCTCCCTGGCTCATAATAGGGAATTCTAATAAAGAATGTCTGCTTAGCTTTCAGGGAGGGCTGGTGATGGTCACACACATGCACTAAATATTAAAATATTTGGCTGCAAGACTAAAATATGCATCGATCTCATACAATGTTGACTCCCCTTTTGTGGAGTTAAACAATGAGAACAAATGCAGACAAAAAAAAAAAAAAGTTAAACTTCATTTTACTCATTTCCAGACATTATTTTTGAAGTTTTGGGTTTCATTTTGTGTGATTTACATTATTTTTAATTTATTTTTTTTGTATAGATAACCATAAAAACAAAAAATAATATTTTGAGGCTGTTTATGCTTAAAAACTCCCCTGATACAATCATTTTTGTCAGTATCTGCCTTAATAATCCACTTTTTTTTAGCTTTACTGTTTCTGAATTTGTGAATATTTACAAGGAAATCTGTTCTGAAGTGGGGATTAATCCTCAGTTCAAATGTGTACATATATTTTGTGTGTTTGGCCTTCATTCAGCAAAGCAAAACAGTACAGTCTTGTAGGTAAAGTAGACATTTCATGGGTTAAACTCTGTATTCCCTGCATATAGTGCATTAGCATAGTGCCCTTGTTCTTCCTTCCCTGCTGCTCTCAAATGAATGCTCTGGGTCAGATGGGAGAGTCTGAGCCACTGGCACTGAGAAAGAAACCTGAGGTACAAACACAGTGAATAAAAAGCTCTGCTGCCTGAGTTTTATCATTGCAAAGCACAAACTGTACCTTCTTTGTGCACATCATACCTTCCCCAATAACATTATTATCTGTTCTTGCTGATCTTTTGCAGGTTTTCGGGATCTGGAGCCCGAATACATTGACAACCATTAACTTCCACATGTCTACAATGCAAATTTATACTGTGAAATCCATGTGTGTTTGAACTAGAGAGAGAAACGGTGCAGACGCAGTAAAAATATGCAAAAATTCACACATAAATATCTAAAATAAGTTGCTCTGAATGCGTGTAGCTGTTATCTGTCCTGTAAAGATGTTAACTGGCTCTAAAGTCTTCAAATTTACAAACATGCCAGATTATGTTTTTAACTTTTGCGCCATGGCAGTCACACTAGTGGACAATGAGTAAAATCCATTCTCATCTAGTTTATTACCTCTGGAAGATCTGCTCAGTGTCACAATAATGTGACAGTAATGGTTCTAAGTAGACAACAGGGCCTGAATTTGAGAATTGAGACTTTTTCTCTTTTGAAAAATTACTCAAAACCAGTTAATTATCAAAATACTGGACGATTAATTTAATACAGCAGGTTGACAGCAGGTCCAGTTAATTAGTTGCTTAGTATATAAAATGCTAGAAATTTGTTTCGAAATGTTTTTTTTTTTAAAAGTAAATTAAAGCCCAAGATGACTTCTTTTATATTGTTCTAAATGGAAAGGTATTCAGTTTGTTGCCATAGAAGAGGAAAGAAACCAGAAAATATTCACATTTAAGAAGTAGGAATCAGAATTTAGAAAAATTGCTCAAAACTACTTAATTGTCAAAATACTGGACAATTAATTAAATAGAGAAGGTTGACTACAGGTCTGTTAATCAATTTAGCTCTAACTGGCTATTTGACTTATTGATTAATCAACTAATCTTTGCAGCTGTAACCTAATGTGCACAAAAATCATGCATTTGGCTGCAATTAATTATTTCAATGAATTAATTTGTTGTTTAGTGTATAAAATACAAGCAATTTGTACAAAAACTAAAAGAAAATGCTAGAAATTAGTTTTTTTAAAGTCAATTCAATATTTTATGTTGTCCTAAATTTTAGAGATATTCAGTTTACAGTCATAGAAAAGGAAAGAAACCAGAAAGTTCACATTTAAGAAGTAGGAATCAGAGAATTTAGACATTATCCTCTTGAAAAATTGTTCAAAACCAGTTAATTAGCAAAATACTTGACAATTAATTAAATGCAGCAGGTCCATTAATCAATTCAGCACAAACTGAGTTGTTGATTAATCAACTAATCTTTGCAGCTGTAACCTAATATGAAAAAAAATTCTACATTTGGCTGCAATTATTTTAATTAATTAGAATTTAAGACTCTGAAATCAACAAATTTAGACAATTTTTTAAAATGCTAAAACCAGTTAAATTTCAAAATATCTGACAATAGTTGACAGCAAGTTGATTAATCAATTATTTGTTGCAGCTCTACTGATTAATCACAGTTGTCCTAGAGATATTCAGTTTATTGTCGAAGAAGAGGGAAAAAATGAAAAAATTCACGTTGGAGAATTTTGACTTTTTTTTCGAAAATTTACAAAAAATGATTTAATAATTGACGGTTGATTGATTAGTCGATTAATTAGTGCTGGTCTGGCGGTAAATTGTGAGAAATGAGGGTTGTTGAAGATGGAAAAATATCACATGACCTCAGAGGAACATTTGTGTTGTTTAAGACTCCATACGGGGGAAAAGAATCATGTGTTTACAGTTAAATCTTATTTTGTGGTGTTTTCAGGGCGGAGGTTGTGTTTGGCATGTTGTGGTCCTGATGGATCATGGAGAGACTCGGCAACAGACGGAACCAGGATGGCGCTCCTGCGGTGCTGGACCATGGAGGAGGATGGTTCTGGTCCGGGTCGGTCCGGGGCCCCGCAGCTCTGCTCATATTTATGCATCGGGCGTTTCTGCAGTGAGCCGCTGGACATTGATGCGTTTTAAGGAGGTGTCCCCGGCCCTCCTCCTCTCTCCTCCCTCCCTCCCTCTCCGGCTCTCTCTCTCTCCTCCGCGCCTCCTCCGTTCCGCCGATCCGCGGGGTCTCGGTGCGCTCAGACGCGCTCAGCGTTCAGACTCGTACGCACCCCCAGATGGCCCCCCAGCAGCGGGACTGCGCTACCCAGACGACCAGCCCCGGCTCCAGGCGTCCCTAGCGAAGGCAGGACCCCCGCAGCCTCCTCCTGGAATACCGCATTGTTTAGATTTTTCCAGCCAGAGACACGGAGAGGTGATGATGCTGATGATGCGCCCGCGATGGTGGATTTCCCTTTTGTGCGTCTGTGGATTGATGCACGTCGGTCACCAGAGCAGCCCAGACGCCACGAACGGTAACTGATCATATTTTGGATTTCACATCGTTTAGTGTTTAAATCAGTGTTAAATCATCACAAACAGGCCCCGTGTTTACTGCTTTAAATCCTCACATCCTCCCGCTCATGATGTGAAATCTGTCTATCCGGAGCCGCTTATCAAAGGGAACCATTTCAGATGTGCTCGGTGTGTTTCCAGCAGGCGCCTCACGCTGCTGCTACTGCTGCTGTTTTCCTCCTCTGTGCAGGAGACGCCTCGTCGAGCCTGAAGGCGCTTCGTGATGCGGGCAGGTTCGTGGGGAAGCAGGACACGGTGCCGCTCCGGCTGCTCTACAGCCGCCACAACCACAGTCAGATCAGCGAGGACGAGCTGAGCACCAGGGTGAAAGCCGCCTCCAGCAGCGGCTCGGCGCAGGTACGCGGTGTTTTCATGTAGTATGGATGGATGGATAGATAGATGGATGGATGGAGGGAGGGAGGAGGTGTCCGCCTTACTGGAGACATCTCACTGTTTACAGGGAGGATTCATGCTCACAGGAAAAACATTTAGGCAGTAGCAGGCCTCAGCTCTCTGTCTGCAGGTTCTATATGGGTCAATCAGAACCAAAAAACACACCGTCCTACATGCAAACTGCTCCAAAACAGCCTCCACTTCACACCGTGCAAACCCTGCATCAATAATAGCGATCAGGTCCACCTGGGTAATCAATAATGTGTCGATAGCTTGCTTTTTGTGCGTCCCACCAGCTGCTCATGTCATTAATTAATGCGTCCACCAGCTCCCTTTCAGCGCCTGATTAAACGTCCTTACTCATAATATGCATCATATATAGTGTATATGTGTATCAGAATACATGTGAATTGATAATTAAAGGTAAATGAAAGTAGAAAAATGCTTCATAGACACACTTAAGGTCATTTGGAAACAGTGTCACTATCATTTTTATAGTTTGTCCAGCAGAGGGCAGCGAAAATGTTTTCTTTTTCACATGGAAAATGCCCCATTCACATTCTAAAAAATAGTATTTAGGCTCAACAACAACAAAAATAACACAAGTCAGTCTTATGGCAGCTTCTATAGAAATTCTGTTCAACCAACAAAACATATTGAGCTAACTCACAACTGAAATTGTCCATATGTGTTGAAAAAGGAAATCCTGAGCTCAATGTGAAGGAAAATTAAGTTATCAAGCCAATTTCATTAAGTTACCACAATTTATATTCACTTTTAAGTGAACCAACACAGAAATTTGAATTTAAAGTACACACAATATTAAGTTGATGCAATTACCAATGATGTTATGTCAACTCAATAATATTGAGTTGAAGGAATTCACTTTTAATTAGTTTTTTGATTATTAATATTAACCATCAGATATTATCCAGTCATGTTTAGTAGAAAAAAAGCGGACTTCAAATCCTGAACTCAAATAATTAAGTCAATTTTATTAAGGTACGCCAACTAAAATTTTGTTTTAAATTAACTAATGCGGTAATTTGAGTTTTAATTACACAAAGTATTACGTTGACGCAATTACCAATAATATTATGTCAACACAACCCAACAAAAACTGTTTTCAACTCAGTGTTCATCTAAACCAGTAAATTGGATGTTTTTTTTTAAATTTTACAACCATGCATTTAATTAAATGGTGGAAATAAGTCTCTTGAATTAATTTTCAGAGTATAACAGCTGCAAACCTTTCATAAGTCTGTTGTTTTTTTTCTCTTGATTAATTGTTTTGTCTATGAAACGTGACAAAAACTAAATCAACCAGCAAATAAAGTTTCCCAGACCCCACTGGGACTTTAAATTGCTTGTTTTTTTTTGTTTGTTTTTTTTTTTTTTTTAAATCCAACTAACGGTCCAAAACCCCAAAGATATTAAGTTGTTTATAGATGAATATAATATATGGCAAAATAAAGCATAAAATCTTAACATGTGCACAGTTGGGACCTGAGAATATTTGTCATTCTTTGATTAAATTATGTAAAATTAATATGTTAATTGGTTTAATAACCAAATTTAAGGACTCATTATTAAAAATAATATTTGTTGGTGTTGCTAATTTACTTATTATTCCAAAAAAAAAATCCAGTAAGAAGCCATTTTTTACTGCTCTGATTGCTAAATATTTGAATATTCACTGCAAAAATTTGCAGAAGATTTGTTCTTAAGCTTGTCTGCTCTCCAAAATACTTCATTAAACAGATTATTTTTAAATGCAAAATGAAATTAAATGGTGTTAATATGCCCCTAGAATTACTTTAAAAGAATTGTAGCAATTCTTTAAGAACTAAATTTCAGGTCTCATTAATTAAAACATATTTGTTGGTGCTGTTAGTTTACTAATTAGTTTAAAAAATGTGGTTAAAAAAAAATTACTTGTGCTGCTCTGGTAGCTGAATATTTCAATATTTACTGCAATAATTTGAAGAAACTTTGCTCAGAAGAGGTTCTGATCTCCAAAATACTTTATTAGCAGTTAACTGGATCTTTTTTTTTCTATTTTCCACCATGCAGTTAATTAAATGGTGGTAACAGCTTAAGTTACCTTTACGAGTTGTAGCAATTGTTTAATAACCAAATGTTAGGAAATTTCATTAATTAAAATGCATTTGTTGGTATTGTTAGTTTACGTATTAGTCTCAGAAATGCAGTAAAAAAAACTACTTTTACTTATCTAGCCGTTGAATTTTTCAATATTTACTGCAGTAATTTACAGGAAATTAGTTCGGAAGAGGGTAGAACGCCCTAAAATACTTCATTTGTTTAAATAAAGATAAGAAAATAGAAGATAAGATGTAAACTGAATTCATTCTGAAGGAAATTCCTATTCAGAAAAAAACCAAAATTACATAACATGAGAAGAAATGCAGTTCGTAGTTGGAAATAAGGTACGATACATTACAGAAAGTAAAATAACGAGCTAAAATATGAGTTGAATAGAAAAATAAACAGCAACGATAAGTACTTTTACACATAATACTGAAATAATCCACCTGAAAAGTGAAATATTCCACGTTTCATTGACTAAATGACTAAAGCAATGAATGTAAACAGAGCTACAGTTATTCTGCACAGTAGACTCGTCTTTGGATCCGAGTGTCTTCAGGTCACCAATCAAGCTCTGTACAGTAGGCCGTGCATGGGTTGTTTTGCAGTATCATGCATCTAAATTATGCAGGAAGCCTCCTAGGGCCCCTCGGATTGGCTGTAATAGCGGATCCAGAGCAGTAATAGTCGTAATCACTGAGTCAGTTCAGTGAAGCGGCGTGTCTGCTGGGCTCCTTTCAAGGTATGAGTCAATTAGCATTGTGCAAAGCTGTCATGCCTTTTTAATTTGTGTGGCTGAGGCTTGTGTAGGTTTGAGCGAGAGGAGAGGGCTACAGATGGTGGCAGGCAGGGAGGTGTTAACCCTTTGTCTCCACCACACCTCAGACCCAGCTCAACCAGCTAACAGCAACCATCTGCCGGCGGATAGCGGTTTGATATTTCACCTTTTATTGAAGCTGATGCTAATCTGATGGCAGCTTTTGTAGCTAAATGTAGAAGCACATCAGGGCAGTTTTAGACAGATGTTCTGAAGGAGATTGCAGAAATCGTGTCATGCATTGCTTCATGTTTCCCTGGAGTCATTTAACCCTCTGATCTTAATGGTGTTTTTTTTGCTCTTGTCTCATTTTTCACTCACTGTGGGCTCATTTTTCTCTGCAACATAAAGTCCTGCACCTCTATGGAAACAGAACAATCATGTCTAGAAGTAGAGAGAACTCAGAAATGTCTTCTTTGCGGTGTGACACCGTTATGATGTCGTAAATCATAAAAAATGAGCATTGAATTTCTGTTTGTTTTGCACAAATTGAAGAAAAACCCAAAGTCAACACATACAACATTTTTGCAGACTGGACAAAACTATTACTGATTTTTACTGTTTACATTTTTAGACCCTTTAGAAACTCACACATTAACTCTAGATATTTATAAAGGTGTTTCACTGTGCTGAACTCAAAAATGTTTTTAATAATAATACGTTTTGTTTGTAACACACTTTTCACTCGTCTGAGTCTCAGAGCGCTACAGACTAAAAACAAAGACAATTGAAACTACGCTTAAAAACAATTCACTAATAAAAGGTATAAATTCAGCAGTTTTAAACAGGTAGGTTTCTAGTCCTGCTTTAAAAGTTTCCAGTTTTTGGTGCAGTATTTCAGTTTTATTCTCAGAAATCATTAGAAAAAATACAAAGAACAGAGCTGAGTTCCTTACAAAAAGTCAAAAAACCTGCAACGTTTTTCCCACAAGTGTAACCCATTCAGAAAAAATTTACATTCTATGGATATTTTAATGTTTATGTTGGATATTTTAAAATTTATTTCCATATTTATTTCCTCTCAAACATGTTATGAACAGTTTGAGATGGTTATAATTGCCATAAACCATAATAGTCATGATGTAAAGCTGAGATTTGGTGGAGTTCTCTGAAGGAACGGCATGCTTGTACCTCAAAAATGTCAAATATCTAATGATTGTTTCTATTTTTACAGTTTCCTGCTCCAATGAAATGTGTAATTTGGGCAGTTTTCTAAAGATAACACGCCTGTTGGGTTCAGCGGGTTTAGATAAGCGTGTAATTCCTGAGTTTCCAGCCCAGGAGATGTTTTGTTTTTTGTTTTTTTTTTTTTTAAATCATGCCAGCTCATAGTCTTAAAAGCTCCTTGCATGCAGGCAGTCGCTAAGAGCCTCAAAGTCCTAATAAAGCTATAAAATGTACATTAGGAAGAAATCCAGGGTAGAGGGAGGAGGGAGGAGACGGGCGACGGCATCTTTGATTTGATTTGTGCTCCGAGTCCTCGATCCTCCAGAGAGCTGAACGTTGTGATGTCACTGAAGTTTGATCACTTATCGGCTGTTTTTAGATCAACAGCCCTAAAAACAAATCTGTCAAACGCTTCTGAGAATGTGCGACACGCGGGAGGTTATTTATAGGCTTCTGTTGCGTCGCCTATTTTCAGTCTCAGACACAAACGGCGCTGAATGAGCAGTGGGGAGTTCAGCAAAGCGCTCGTGTTGTTTTGGTGGAAAAACAAAAGAGTGGAGGCAGACTGTGTGTTGTTTGTATGTTTTCCTGCCTCTGCACAGTAGAGCTGCATGATAGTGGGCAAAAACTACATTTTTCTGTGAGATATGTATTAAAAAAAATATAGAAATTCTCACCTGAGGGCTTGAAGGAACTATTTGGAAGGAATAAATCATTCTAGGAGGATTTGGATGATTTTGGAGAGGAGTGCATCTGCATAGAAACAATTATTTTCAAAAAAACAAGCTGAAAAAGCTTTTTTATTTTGTGTATCTCAGGTAAAGACATCCGGGATTGCTTTAAGCATAGAATAACAGTAAGATCTGGTTGTGCACTGACATAAGAACAAGATATTTCACTCCTTTCCATGTAATTTTTGGTCCCATGCCTGCTGTGTCGGAGTAATTAAGTGGAGACTAGAAGCTTCTCTGTGCACAGCTAGCTTCCACTGTAGCCTGCATGTGAGGCGTTCAGGGAACATCAGTAAATTGTAGAGTCAATCAAGAAGTATATGTTCAGCAAGTGAGGTGTTTTGGGTATGAAGATGCTCTGAATTCAGGTGAAAATTATTTTAGATTTTACTTTGATGAGGATTTGAACATTTGCAGGAAAATAACACAACATGGAAGTGAAAGCAGCGGCCTGCTGGTTTAAATTCAAAAGTGTAATTGTGATAAATCAGCTGATCTCACTCTTAGTATTGATTAAAGGTACTGTGATTATCATTTTGGTCATAAATGTGCCGCCATGGTTAACTGTATGGAAATATTCTGGCTACAGAAAAGACGATGTTGACCAAAAGTGGAAATTGTCACCACCACATGAGGCGAGAATTAGGGAAAATTACTACTCTTATGATGAATTCTATCAGACATTATCAGACAGATGCCTCTTGATTCACAGAAAATGAGAGTCGTGTGAGTTTTCTTTTTGTATCAAGCAGCAAAGCTAGTTTTATCCTGATGAGTTTGAGTTCCCGTTGTCCTTCATGCAGCGTGAGTCTTGTCTTTCTGCGGAGCATCGACAGCACTTACAGTCATACTTCGACGGTCATGAGTGGAAAGTCGGGTGAGCTAGAAGTCAGAAATCAATGTGAGAAGAGTCGGTGGTGCTGCTAATGTTGGTCCAGCTCCGTCAAGCTGGGATGTGCTTTCATTAAGCACAATTACTGGTACCTCCTCCCACTGTGGGTCCAATCTGCCGGCTTGGATTTCATCACTGGTGTGGGGTTGTCGTTTCACACACACCCTCTTAGCTGCTCATGTATGCATTGGCCACGCGCAGACACACTCCTACAAACAATAGAGTCCGTGGTCTTTGGGGACTCGGTGGGCCGAGGTCGTCCTCGGGTGACAGAGGGCCTCGGAAACACAGAAACTCCCCTCCTCCTCTTCCTCCTCCTCCTCCTCCTCCTGTTCCTCCTCCTGGCCTGGTTGTCATGCAGTGTCCGGTTTATAATGAAGGGGGGAGGGAGAGTCATGTTTGAGACTCCCCTGGACGTCCAGGAATTATTATGGGAGTTCTCATTGAACCAAAGGCTGCGTAATGAAGCCTGCACCATATGTGACCAGTGGCCAGCTAGAACCAGACCCTCCTCCATCCAGATCAATCAAACACACAAACTGTTTTCATTTCTGTGATTGTGTTCTGTTTGCACACAGAAACATGGCAACCAAAAAGATGGATGGATTCAGTACAGCTTTAGGAATAGCTGTGATTTATTAGTGTTGTGAAATGGTAAACATACATTTAAAATTTATTTATTTTTATCTGTGATACAAAACAAATTGTTCAAATCTGTATTTTTACACATGATTATTCATTCATTTACAATATTTAACCAATAAATTACACTTTTTACTTTTATTCATCATTACTTGAAAGAAAAACATACACTACCGTTCAAAAGTTTGGGGTCACTGAGAAATGTTCTTATTTTTGAAAGAAAAGCAGTTTTTTCAATGAAGATAACATTAAATGAATGATAAATCCAGTGTAGACATTGTTAATGTGGTAAATGACTATTCTAGCTGGAAACAGCTGATTTTTAATGGAATATCTCCATAGAGGTACAGAGGAACATTTCCAGCAACCATCACTCCTGTGTTCTAATGCTACATTGTGTTAGCTAATGATGTTGAAAGGCTCATTGATGATTAGAAAACCCTTGTACAGTTATGTTGGCACATGAATAAAAGTGGGAGTTTTCATGGAAAACATGAAACTGTCTGGATGATCCCAAACTTTTGAACGGTAGTGTATATATTAAGGATTAAAAAAATACTACATCAAGTTTAGTTTTGTTAAATTGGAGATAATATCCAGTAAGATCACAGAGAAAAGTATGAATTTACATGTTATCCATGAAAAAACAAACTGTAATTCATTCTTTTAGTGTTTAACTGTAAAATTTAAATATTTTTTTTACTATATTTAAATCAGCAAAAATATCATTGTTTTACAAATATTTAATATTCAAAAATATTAAGGGTTGAAAATGGTAAATCAAGTTTGCGCTTTGTTAAATTACAGATAATATCTAGTTAAGTTACAGATAAAAGCATTAGTTTACAGGTTAGCATGTCTTTTACAGTGAAATGTTTAACTGTAACTTTTCAAATAATTTACTGCTATTTTACAGTTTTTCCCTATTTTCTTAAATTACACATAACTAATAAAAATTATAGGAAAAAAATTTATAGTAAAATAAACAATGAATAATTTTTTTGTATTTTTACAAATGCTAATTCATTCTTTTATAGCATTTAATGGTAAAATGACACCATTGTAATTTTTCCTTAAATCAGCGATAAATATTTTACGAGTAGTTTGTGTTTGCAAGAACAGTTATGTATATTAAGGATGTAAAAATAATTTTAACTGTTATTTTGCAGATTTTCACTTTGTTAAATAACAAATAATATCAAGTAAAATGGCAGAAAAAGTATTAATTTACACTTTACTGATTTTCCACTTCAAAAGTCAGTATTTTACTAATTTGTTTACAGTGAGTGACTGCAAAATGAATGCGTTTAAATCTGCGAAGAAAATTAATTATTTTACAGATATTTGCTTTTGTTTTGACCATTTTTATAGTTTTTGAACTTTACAGCAATTCACTATTTCTGTTAGATTTTTAACATTTTTTTATGTTGTTTTTTTTTGCATTTTGAATGTTTATTATATTTGTATTTAGGTTTTTACATGACAGTTTTTATTATTATTGTTATTATGTGATGTTGTCGTCTGGTGTGTCACAGTAAACTGAAATGTTACTGCGAGATCCTTTGCAGAAATTGAAATTCAGACAGAGAACTTGATGTCTTAATGAAAACAGTCTTATTCTCTCAGCTGATTGATGCTGAAACAGACAAAGCGGTGGTCCATCAGTGCAGATGAGAATTGATTTATGCACGAATTGAACCATGAATATGGTAATAGATGCCTTTAGTAATGATAACTTATCTGCTGTTTTTTTTTTTTAGATGAACCACGTGGCCCAAGTGAGCTTTCAAGTCGATGCTTTTGGGAGAAAATTCATTTTGGATGTGGAACTGAATCAGTAAGTATTAAATTTTTAATGTCTGTCTGCCTATTTAACTCCAGCATGCAACAGAAGTGAGTACACCGCCGTTAAAAATGATTTAAAATTCTATCTCCTTACTTCGAAGTTGAACAGCAGGTATTTGCACTGAAATTTAAAACTAACAGTTTAGATTTACTATATTAAAAATAAAGGCCTCACAGCAGGAACTCAATGGAGCAGCAATCAGGACATCTTTCATCACAGAGATTCTAGTCTGTTATTTTTTCAGTACTTCATATTTCCGCCTTTATTTTGACGACTGACTCAGTCCTCCTCAGCATGGAGGATACCAAATTTCTGCAGAAATGTTCTGATATTCTTCAGTTTTCAGCTCTTCTTTGCTACCTTTCTCTTTAAAATACCCCCAAAATGTTCTATTGGATGCAAGTCAGGCCCCATACTTGTCCAAGTCGTGGTTTTTATTTTGTTTTTCTTGAGAAACTCTTGTGTGATTTTGTTCTTTGATGGTTCTCCTGCTGGAATATTCCTCTTCTTCCAGCTTCGTGTCGGCCAGTATTTTTGGTTTATCCTCAGATATTCATCTATAAATGTCATCTCCCCATATCATCATACTCCCACCTCCGTGCTTCACTGTCTGGACTATGCATCCACTGTGGTAGTCCTGGTCAGGTTCACACCAAACATGCTGGACTCCATCTGAGCAAAGAATGTTTTCCTATCATTCTTCAGGCTTCTTTTCATGCTTTTCTACAAGTTTTGTCTTGTAGTTTTGAGACGAAGAGCAACCAATGGTGTTATTAAAGATGCCTTCCATAGAGGTTGATGTTCTGAAGTGTCCTTCACACTGTCTGAGCTTCACACTAACTCTGATTTCCCTTGATACCTTCTGTACCAAATCTGAAGCAGCTGCCATCTGTTTTTCCCAGCTGGATTGTGAAAGTAGTTCACTGTCTGTGGAGTCATTTTAGGAGGACGACCACTGCAGCCATGATTAGTGGTACTATGACTCCTTCTATACCTCCTGATTACTGCTGACACTGTGTTTCCAATGATGTTTAGTGGATCTATTTGTATCCTTTTCTATCCTTGTGAAACCTCACAGTCAGATTTTCAGGTTCCTTCATTCAATGCTTTTCCATGTGGAGCCATGATGTAGACATGCAGATCAACATAGTCCATCAGTCCAATTCTGAGAAAGCTCTGCTGCTCACAGCTCATTTTAGAACCTTTTTCATGCAGTTGCACGGATTGGAAATCACAGGTTTCATTGATCATAAATGTATTTGCTTTTGTTTCTAATTTGGGGTGTGAATTTTCAGTATAGACTTCATAAAATATTTGTTTGTGATTGTTTATAAAGCGAAACGCTCTACTGCTCAACCTAGACATGGTGCAGTAATTGCAACGTGATCCAGTTTAGCATCATTTGACTTTAAAATGCAGTTCTGTTCTCACTTCTCTTGTATGCTGTATAGATGTATCTTACTGGGTCTGTAGGTTGATGTCTTATTTGCAGTTTTTGCTCTTAGCTTTATTTCCTTTCGTGCTTATTAATGTTGTAGTTTGCGATGATCATGAAACGACTTCAGCAGGAATCATTGTCTGAGGCCTGAATAACAACTTTGAGTGCAAATTCACACCGTATTCTTCGGTATAATTCCCTAAACACACGTTGCACATTAAACCAGAGCTGACTGCAGTGTTTTACCTGAAGCCGGTCATTGTGCTGCTGCTGCTACACAGACGTCACATTTTCCTGCTCACCGCCGGCCTGTTTATTGCCTGTTTCTGAGAATGCACATAAATATCTGCTGCCGGTGTGTGCTGTGACTCAATGTATGTGTACCCATGTGTGCGTGTGGTTGTATGTCTGCAGCAGGTCAGTTATTGTGTGTTTGTGTGTGATTTAGAGCTCCCATCATAATAGGAAGTGATTTACAGTAAAGGCTGGAGCGCTGCCCTGTCAGACACCGATATTGATCACAGCTGTGCTGATGGAAAGTGAGCTCCTCTCTCTGCTTATTTCACCCTCCTCCCTCTTACTCTCAATCTCTTTCTGCCTCCAGCTCTTTCACTTTTTTGAAAATGACCCTTCTTGGCACCGTCCTCCTGTTTGTCGGGTTTGTTTCTGTTCGCCTCCGTCACTCTCTGAGGCCATTTACTCCCAAAAAACAGAAAACCTGGCACACTCCTACAGTGATGCTGCGTGCTCAAGTCGCTCTCCTGCTGAGTAAAACGTTACATCACAGGAATTCCCAGCTTTGGAGGAGATATTTCTGCGAAGCTCATGGCACGAAACCTCGGCCAGTCATCGGTTTAAATGCGCTGCAGACATGCATGCACAAGCTGTCGCACACTCTTTCTTTAGCGCTTGGTTGGAGCGTTTAATGTGGAGTAATTATTCATCTGTGAGACGCTGTGGGATTAAAGCATCCATCTCTATAGCAGCCATCAGATTATCAAGTCATAGAAAGCACCAAATCCAGTTTTTAGCGCATTTTTTTTTAGCTCTTCAGAGATTGAACTAACTGTTTGACATATACGTGGACTGACTTGTGTGACTTTTATTAACAATATATCATACTGTGAGTAGAACTGAAATGATTGCTTGATTATTGATTAGCCACTTAAATGAAAGAATGAGCTATTTTGAGGGGTTGACCAATCATTATTTTCCAGCGCTGACACCGTTAATTAGTGATTAAGGTGGTCGATAACTGACATTTTGAGCTGATTTACGAACGAAAATGTCAAAAAATAACAAAGAAATGTCATTTTTTATTTATCTTTTTACACATTTTTGATAAAAACCAGACTTCAGTGTAGAAATGCTGATCTATTCCGGCGTTTGTGAAGTCTCAGCATCAGATTTTTTTTTTTTTTTTTAGCTCTTCTGTCATTTTTTTTTTAAAATGTATTTTTTCATATGCAGCCATGATGAAGACATGGACATAGCTCTAGTTTGTACTTTGGGGCCTGAATTTTCAATATCGTCTTTCTAACATTGGTTTTTGGTTGTTTATGAGACAAAATTTTCTATATACTTTGGAATAATGCAGTTATTGAGTGGCGATATATTTTGAATCGTTTGACATTTAGGAATCAGATTTTTTTTTTTTTAGCTCAGCTTGCAATTCTTTTCCATGTGGAGCCATGATGCAGGTATAGACACAGCTCATAGGTCCAAAACTGGGAAAGTTCTGGTATTCATAGCTCATTTTTTAACCATGTTCATGTAGTTAGACTGACTGGAAATCACAGGTTGACTCATTTTTGTACTTGTTTTTGATTGTTCATAAGACAAAACACTCGACTGTTCAACTTAGAAATAGGATTTTTTAGTCCCTCTTGCAATTCTTTGACATGTGGAGCCATGATGCAGGCACAGACATAGCCTATAGGTCCAGAATTTCATTCCTGTTTTCATCCCAGTTTTCCTTCCCTCACGGAGACAGAACTTCCGTCAGATCCGTCCTCCTGCTGGCCTCATCCCTCCCCGATCTCGTCTCCTCTATAAACTGATCCTCCATTCGACAGCCACACTGATTTTGTTTACAGATAGCTTTCATTCCAGACAGAATAAACCCAGATGATGTGAGTGTGGGTGGAAGGAGTGGGAGGTATTTTAGCTGAATGGGCCAACATTGCTTTTTGGCTCCCAGTAAGAAAAACCGAGCTTTCTCAGTCTGATCAATGAGCGTTTCTGCTGCTGCTGCTGTGCATTTTTGTGTGTTTAATTGTTGCCGTGAGCAGAGAAGGGAGGTGTGTTTTCCACTCGTCGGCTGTGTCTCAAGTGCTACATTACATATTATCTTCATAATTTTCCCTTCTTCGTCTGCAGTTAGAGTTTGCCGTCAGACTGTGAATTATGGGAGTGTAGGCGTTTTGTTACCGCCTTGTGCTTTCTGGACACATGTTGGCTGTTGCATGTAAATTTTCAGTCTCTCAGACACAGACTGAATAAGAAGACGGTGATGGCACTTATTGTTTAAAGGACTGCCATTTTAAAGTCTGGAGTTTGGCATTTCGCTGTCATTTTATTGGGGCTCTTGACATTTCGCAGGTTTGTCTGTGTCTTAAAGAGGCCCAACAGGTAGAAAACACTGCTCTGTTTTCAACTTGGATAAATCTGACATTAGAGCATCTTATTTCACTCCTTTCAAGCTTGTTTTTCATCACACGGCTGTCTGAGCTGCAGCTGAATGGAGACTAGAAGCTTCTCTGTGCACAACCACCGAGCAGCACGAACCAATGCTGGCGAGGTGTTTAGGGAACACTGGTAAATTGTGACTTCAGAAAAAAACAACCTCAGTTACACGCTTTCTCTCTAAACTGCATGAGTCCCTGCATCCTGCCACCATAAATACATTCTCAAGCTGCAGGAAACACTGAGATGTGATGAAACGACCAACATTATGCATTGCATTTATTGCAAAAAGTACAGCCAGTGTATGTGTAGGAACGAGCTATTGCTTTTGCACCTGTGTTTAGAATTAAAACATTTAAAAAGCCAATGGATATGTCCACACTGTGTTTCAAAAGCTAAATTTAACACTGCTTTTTATATAACCACCGAGGAGTTACCCCTGACTAACATTAAGTCTCAGATAATCCTTAAGAAAAACAACCAGTTAGATAGAAACATAATGTGAATATACTACTATTGAGTGTGAGAATTTGCAACTGAAAATGTATTATTCATGCAACTAAGGAACATTTTTGGATGTAAAGAAGGTAGGAACACCAGTGCAGACAATGTAAAAAAAAAAAATAAATAAATAATCTGGAGTAATAATAATAATACATTTTATTTGGCAGCGCCTTTCATAACACCCAAGGTCACTTTACAGAGGATGTCAGGAGTCCTGACACCAAGCTGAAATATCTTAACAAATATTAGGTGGATTACAACGAAGGTTTGGGCTGACATTTATGGCCCTCAGAGGATGATCTTTTACCCTCTGGTGATCCTCTGACTTTTTCCTTTAAAAAATATTGATGTTCACACATCCTGTTTCAGTGAAGTAGCCATTTTACTGACAGTTCTTGCCTCCCTGCCTGCAAATGTTCCACCAGAACAATTCCCCTGTTGCTATTTTTGCAGGAGCACCATCACTGCATCCTGGTGTTAGCAACACCCAAAGTCACTGCGATTGGTTTAAAGAAATTCAAACAAACCAGGATGGTATTTTTTCCTCTGTTGCAGAATGATATTGATTAATTCTCCAATACGTGGAAGATAAGTCTGGCTTTGCACGACTACATGACTACAGACATTTATCTTGAAATTTTTACTTGGAATCTAAAAACTATTTCAATTAACCTATTCCCTCCAATTAATTAAATGCATGATTGCAAGATAAAAAATTGACAAAAAATAACAATTTACCGATTTAGATTTAAAATGAATACTTTGATATTATTCTGATGAGTTACTTTGACACGATAATGCTGCATCAGCTCAACGTTGTGTGTAATTTAAACTCAAATTTCTGCATTAGTTGATTTAAAAGAGAATATAAGTTGAGGTAATTCAATGAAATCAGTCTGATAGTTTTATTTTTCAGGATTTCAAGTCTCCTACATCCATTTGAGACTGATAATTAAAAAATGTGTTTGATTGTAGAAGAAAAACTTATTACTCTAACTCAATATAGTTTGTTGGGTGAGTATAATTTATTTGCATTAGTTGCCATACCTCAAAATATTGATGCATACTGTTTGCCAATTTGTTTGTTGAGCCAAAATCTTATTTTTTAGAGTGTGGTTGATGTTTTTCCTTCAGATTTGCTCATATTTTGTGCTTTCAGATGTGATCTCTTCCCATCCATGCATCCATCCACTATAATATTCTCCCATCGCACTGTGCACATCACACTGGTTTGTTGTCTTTGCACAGACAAGAAATTTCCCTTTATTGTTTAGTGCAATCTGTTAAGCATATATTTGTTTGTGTTGTAGCGTTTCATCAGTAACATGCTGTTGTATTGACACGTCTGAAGTGTGACAGTCTGCGGGGAGGAAGTGAGGAGGGGGTTGGAGGTTTTTATTCTTTGTCTTCTTCGACTCCTCCACCTCAGCAGCCATTCATGGGGCTGGAGTGAGGAGAAAACGTGCTTTGGGTTGGGGGGTTGTCTCTCTCTCTTTTATTTTAATAATCCTCATCTCCAACACACACACGCTCCGTTGCCCCACATCCACCCTCCATTCAGCCCCTGCTGCCCCCTCTTACCCCGCCCCTCCCACCTGCTCCCGCTGAATAATAGATGGATGCTGGAACATTAAGGAGGAGCCGACGTGATGGATTCTGGTCCATCATGTGGAGGACGGAGGGGAAGCGTTTGACCGGCGTACAGTATGTGCACACGTGTACAACTGCATTTGCACAGAAGTACACGTGCACACACACACACACATTCATGCACTGCTGCAGAAATAGACAAATTCCAGTCCAGCTATTTACTCAATCTGCATAACTTTTACTTTCTGGTGTGGCAACACTGTAATTCTCACCTAAATAACAGAGATATTTTTCAGATTTTACATTATCACAACATCCTATAGGTGCAGTTTTTGTTTGGACACTGGTAGAGGCACATTAAATGGAGGTCTGGGAGCTTCATTTCATATATTCTGGGGAATTTTTGTGCTCCTTTTCTGTACCACTCTGCATTGTTGCATTTATGATTGAGCAATTTCTCTAACTGAAAGTCCTCTAATTCGCTAATTTTGGGTGTGGACAAAATGCAAATATTCTGAATATTTAGGTAAATGTATCCCTCTATGCAATATCCTACATGAAATATTCTAATTGATTAGGGATGAAGTGGCTCAAACAGCAAGTTGATTAACTGATAAGCAGATTTTAAGGATATGCACACTTACTGGAACTTTCTGGATCCCTAAAACCCTCCTTGTTGACTAATTTTGCACACATTTCCATTTTTCAAAGGCCAGTAATTAAAAACAAAAATTGTCATCTTCTGTTCAATCCTTTAGATCTACTGGAATCCATTTTGTCTGTGTCCTCACCAAATTTCAGGGCTGTGGAAGTTTTATTTCTGGATATATTAGACCCTTAAAATGACTTCCCTGCTAAGGTGTGTTTTTTTTTCTTTTCGTAGGGGTAAATGTGAAAATTCCCAGCCCTGAAAACGTACAATTCTCAAAATTCAACAAAAAGTATTTTACAGAATATAATTTTGCCATTATTAGTTGGAAATATGAATAAATCTCTCTCTATATACACTTAGAGGAACTTTCTAGGGCCACAATGCCACCTTTGATTGGAAATTTTACACGTTTTTCCATTTTCAAAGGCCAATGATTTAAAAAATTGGCCTCCACTGGAGCCATTATATCATTTCAATCTGCTGGAAACCATTTTGTCTGTATCTTCACCAAATTTCAGAGCTGTGGGAGGTTTATTTCCAGAGATATCGAATGCTTAAAAGTGCTTCAAAGGTGAAAATACAAAAACAAGTGTATTTTGATAGAGCACACATTAAAAATGTAATTTGAATGTCTTCAGTTATTCTGCACAGAAGACATTTCTGAGTTCTCTCTCCTTCTTCATGGTTGTTCTGTTTCCATAGAGGTGCAGGACTTTATATTGCAGTGAAAAATGAGCCTCACAGTGAGTAAAAATGTGACAGGAGCAGAAAATGGCCAGAAACAGTTTCAATTTCAAAGGGTTAATGACTAAAATTGATACAAAAAAGGAAAGGGGAATCAAAAAAAAACACCGGAAGCAGGTAAAGATGAGCCAAAAATCCACAATGGCAACAAAAAATGAGGAAAAAAATGGAGCAAAATAAAACCAAAAAGCTCAAAAAAAACCCCAGATTTGACATTAGGAACTGAGGCTGGAAAAAAACGTCAAACTGGACGCTAAACCAGGGAGAAAAAGGACTGTAAATATCTGTGCGATTTAGTATTCCATCGGTATGTAGGTTACGTATGTATGACGATGTGTGAGTGCAGACGGAGAGCAGAACAGGTGGGCAGGTCCTGCTGGGACGCAGAGTTTCATAACCTCAGTGCTGTTATGAAATCAGCAGCAGCATGAAGTGAAGAGGGCTTCTCCTGCTCCTCAGACAGCGTTTTTCACTTTCCACTACTGTCGCTGCTCAAACACAGGCTCTTAATGCTAACATGGCCGGTTTAGACGAGGAGCTCACCAAACATCCGTTCAGCGGTTCAGCGGTTTGATGAATGTGTGCTGGTGTTTGTGTTTCGTCTCGTCGGGTCTCAGGTGCACGAATAGTGTTGTTTTAATTAGCGATAACAAGAATGGATCGAAAGAAACGAGGCCCAGACAGAAAGAGGGAGGATCAATACTCTGGAGAGCAAATTACTTGTTCGTGTCTTTGTTTTAATTTCACACGCTCTTGGTGGGGATTTTTAATTGAAGTTTCACCTTTAAAAAGTGCAGTAATGTTGCTGATAAATGTGGATGATGGTTCAAATCCTTATTAATTCAGACAGAATCTTAGAAATGCAGCATCATCTTACAATTTGGTCAGATTTGGGACCCAAAATTAAGTTCTAGAAGACATTTCGGTTGGATTTTCAAAATTTTACGTTTTATGATCTGAGATTTTTTTTTTTTTTGTATTTTCACATTGGAAGCACTTTTAAGCATTCAATATCTCTAGAAATAAAACTTCCACAGCCATGAAATTTGGTGGGAACACAGACAAATGGGTATCCAGTAGATCTAAATGATGTAATGGCTCCAATAGATGCTATCTTTTCTAAATATTGGTCCTTGAAAATGGAAAAAGGTGCAAAATTTCAAATCAAAGGTGGTATTGTGGCCCTAGAAAGTAGAGAGTAAAGAGAGAGATGTATTCATATTTCCAACTAATAATAACAAACTATGCTGCACTTATAAAATCTGCAATTCTGCTGTTATTGAGTGTATGTTCAAGGTCATTTCTAGCTTCTGTTTGCTGCTGTGGCTCAGCTGGTTGAGCAGGTTGTCCTTTAATGTAGAGGTTGGTGGTTTAAAGCCCGACATGCTGAAGTGTCCCTGAGCCAGATGCTGGTGTTCTGCTACTGTAGATGTCAGTGGATGAGAATCACTGTGGTTGTAGAGCTGAGTTAAGGCTGAAAGGTGCTCTGTAGGTGCAGAATGTGGACGCACAGTTTATCGTTTCAGCATCGCAAATGTGCACATGAGCAATAGTCACATCGTAAGAAATGCTTCATGCTACTTATTTTCTTTTTTTTGCTGCTTGATACAGAAAGTAAACTTGCACAGTTCACATTTCCCACGACTAACCTGCAAAAGAAGTCTGATAAAGCAGATTTAAGGGTTCTTGGATATGCTGAGATGTTTGTTTTTTTTTTGCTTTATTCAAAAGACACAGTTTGTTGACATGCAAGCTCCACGTGAATGGCAAAATGAGCGAGAAAGAAAACGGTTATATGGAAATTTTTTGGTTAAATTGAGGAAAAACAACAATTAGTTAAATCTGCACCACAAAACTCAGAAAACCCATATCTGAATGCCATCCAGAGCAAAAATACTATTTTGATGCCTTTGCCAGGTTCCAAACGGCCTTTTTAAAAAACTTTTATGTCGTATTTTGCAGATGTTCTCCCCTACAACACCGCCCCAATCTAACTCTTCCTAAACTGAGTTATTCAGGTCATCTGGTGGAAATTACTGTGTTTTTTTCCAATATAAATCACAGAAAGACACAATATTACTGCCAGGTTTTCCAATAATGTGCAGCCCCAGCATGGACAATTTACCATTTGTGGTTGAATTTTTCTCCCTGGATGATCCTGGAGGTGATTTCTCTTTTTTTCTCTCAGTTTTTTTTTTATGTACACAGGCTTGAATCATCCCTTTTTCTTTTTTTTGTAAAATCACAGAACCACATATTTTCCAGCATCGTTGTTTGCACCGATGATTCAACGGGAAGAATCTCTCGCTCATCCTCTGGGCCTTGGCAGCGCTCTAAATGCCACTCATCTAACGGCGTCTTTGTGCAACATGAATGGGATTTTACTTGTCTAGATTTCTAAAATATCTCACACACATGTGGGAGGAGTCGCCGGCGCTTCGTGTGCTTTTTACTCGACAGTAAACTCGTGACTTTCGGTGGATTCCTGAACTGTGACTCGGCGTCCAGCAGCAGCTTTAGTGTTACTGCTGCACATATCTCCACATGTACATGATTTAAAGCTCTCTCATGTCCCATCCCAGCGTCATTTATCATCGCTTCCCTGCATCCTGACATCGCTACAACCCAACTCCACTCTGCTCCTCCTTTTTTGCAGCTTCGTCTCTCCTTGTCTGCTCCCAGGTCTGTAATTTATTGCAGGGAGGCGTGATCTGATTTACTGTGAACCTAATGAGAAAAACACAGGGAGGGGAGCGAGCGAGGAAGTTGAAGAGGGACGAAGATGTGATGTCCTTCATGCACCCTTGAGTCCCGGTGGGTGGGTTGAACAAGTGCAGCAGATATAAAGTCCCGCGTTTAAAAAGAGCATCGTGAAAACAAGCCAGTCCTCTCCTCTGCTGCTTTTTCCTGTCTCGCCTCAGGCAGGGCTTCTCTCTGATCAGCTCCAGCTACCACACTGGGAGTTGTGCTTGTGTGAACTAACTCTCAAAAAAAGTCAAAGCGTATTAGAGCTGGTGTTTGCTGAGAGGCTGTTTGTGTACAGTCTGTTTTGGTGGAGGAAAAAAGGCAGCGAGTGTGTTTTTGCGGAGTTTACCGTGTGTGTTGTGTGTTCGGAGGTGAGCAGGACGGATTTAGAAGAACAAATAGATGTTAGCTGTAACAGCTTTTGAAGGAATTTGGAGGTTTTATTGGCTCTTAAGACATCTTCCTCACACAATCCTAGTGGAAGTGATGTCTGATGAAGTCCTCATTGTGTGCACAAATGAAGCTGGTATGAAGGAACCTGTTCATACCACTTCATTAAATGCATGGTTTCAAGAAAAAAAATGCAGAAATCTCTATATATCACTGATTTTAGATGAACTATTTAGGTTGCAAACATTATTTTGGAACATTGTGTCGATTTAAGCGTTTAATTTTAACTCTAATTTCTGCATCAGTTGACTTGAAACTGAATTTCAGTTGAGATAACTTCAAGAAATTGACTTTAACTTAATTTTTCTTCACCTTGGGATTAAAGTTGGTTATTAAAAACACCTTTTATTGTAGAAGAAGAAGTTTGCCTTATCATATGACACCTTTTGTTGCTCTATCGTTGTTTCTTTTTCTCTCCTCCTTCTTAGTCCTCTGCCAAAGCGAGAGTTTAGATGCGATCAGTGTCGTCTCTGTTGCTTTTTTATTCACTGTGGGCTCAGTTTTTATTGCAATATAAAGTCCTGCACCTCTATGGAAACAGAACAACCAGGGCTAGTAGTACAGAGAACTTAGAAATGTCTTAGCATCATATGGCACAGTTAGAATGACATAAAGCATTAAAAAAGGACAAAAAAAGTTTAATTTCTGTGATTATTTTGCAAATATTGGGAAAAAGCAACATGCACAACATTGTTCCATGTGCACACAGTGTTATTAATACTGGGAAAAATGGCTTTACATACTATAGAGGTTTTACTGTTTACATTTTTGACTTGTTTCCTTAGTTGTCCACCTGCTCTGTGTAAACACAGCCTGCAGTTCAACCTAGTTCAATCAAAAAGTCTCAGAATATTTATTAGGTGACTGTTGATCAGAGTTGAATCAAACATAGTTTTTCTGTTGCGCCAAGGCGGCTGGAATTTTTTGCTTTGACAGAATTTGTTTAGTGCAAATGCTTTATTTTTTGATTAATTTTTAAATCCGATATGAAGAATAATTAGATTTTTATTTTAAATCATGGTTTTTAAGGTTAGATTTGGTTAATTTTCAAGATGAAACTAAAAGTCCCACATGATAGGTTCAAGGACTGTTGAAAACTTAAAAATCCTATGATTTTTTTTAATTTTTCACAATTTCTAGTGCTGATAAATTGTGCAATTTTGGTGATTTAAAAAAACAAAACATACCATGCCTTTCAAATCCATCAGCAGATTTTGGGGTTCACGGGGTTAAATTACGGTACAGATGTGGATTTCTTTGTACCTTCCCAGTATTCCTTTTTTCCTTCCTCTCTCCTTTACCCACCCTTTCATTCCCCTTCTATCCCTCTCCTACCGTCTCACTCGGTGTGGAGGATTATTGGAGACAAAGAGCTGGAGACGGGAACAGGAGGGAAGACTGTTGTTCTCTCAGCAGGAAAAGATACTAATTCCTCTCTAAAGACTATTGTCTCTCGTAGCTTACTCCTTTCCCCTCTGTCATGCTGAATTTACAAAAAAAATCACTTAAAATTATGGTTTACTCTCAGGAGATTAACTGTTTAATGAAAATTTGCCACCCAAACGGAATCTGATGAGTAAACTGGAAGGATTTTAGAATGAATTTAGGTCCATAAAGCTGTCTTTTTGTCTCTATTAACCCTGTTTACTTGCTGAGGAGTTCACGTTGTCACAGATAGATGTCCTCGGTGCTTCGGTCGCTGCATAATTCAGTAGTTGGGACTGTGCGTTGCGTGTTATGGAGCTCCGTGTTTGATTCCTTCCTTTTTAAGCATCGGCGCTGCATGTTTTGCGAGTATTCCCTCTTGGAATAAGCGCAGGGATCCCGGAGAGTCGGCACGGTGGAAGTGCACGTCTGATAAGTGATTGGAGAGTGAATGAATTATAGCCTGGAGACCTTTAATGAGGCCTCGGTGGGAGGGAGGGATGGATGGATGGATGGATGGATGGAGGGTGAGGAAAGGGGGTGAGGGTTGGATGGAAGGCAGGTGAAAGCAGCTGCAGTTTTCCCCAAAGATGAACCTCCTCCACCTCCTCCTCCTCCCCCCACAACTCTTCCTTTCACATCTTTATTTCTGCGAGCCACCTTTTTTTTTTTTTTTCCATGGCGCTCATGCTTTATCCGGTGCACTTATCCTCCCTCAGCATTCCCCCGACTCTCCCCCTGCCAACCCTGTCCAACAATCCTCATTACGGAGGCCTGACACAGCACATGTTCAGTCCTTTGTGTGCCAGTGCCCTTTTATTACCGGGTTAAATGGCAAATCCATATATGGAGCAGAAGTCCATCTGATGGCTGCGGTTCCTGAGTGCAGATGTGTTCGGACGTATGAGTTGGGTTTTTTTTGCTAATGTTTGTGTGCTTCCAGGACGTTATTAAGAGCCTTTAGAAACGGGCCGTGTGAAAGCAGTGAAAAGCCTGCTAGCCCAACGCTGGTGCCAATCCGCTCGCACATAAACATTAGTCCTGCCAATCGAGCCTCTCTTCTTCTTTTTTTTTTCCCCCTGCTCTTTTTATCTCAGTGCCTGGCGACGCAGATCGTGAGAAGAATTTTTAGATCGCAGGGGAACTTGGTTGATGTGTTTGTGCATGATTCACCTCAGGAGATCAGACTGAGTTGCCAAGGCGGATGTTGTTCGCCCGCAGCAACGCACAACAAAACGTTTCATCGGCTGTCGATAGCGTATTTTTATGTGCTTTTTGAAGTAGGTTTGGACGATGGAGCGATACATACCAACGCTTCATCAATAGCAATATGCAAATCTTTCAATAGAATATTTAGTAGTTTCGCTTAAATCCATCAGATCCCTCCCTGGATCATAACATTTAACGGAGCCCCTTCACCCTCCATTGCTCTCCCTGTGGCTTAAAACCCTTTTGGCCTTTTAACTACAGACCTAAAAAAGCCAACCAAGCTTTAACATTAGTTTTGATATAAAACAAACTCTGTTGTTGTGACTATTTTCTTTACATACAAAAAGTAAAAATCACAAACCGTATTGATTTAAATTTAACCTCCATCCTTGCTGAAGTGGCTCTTTGTGCAGCGTTGCTCTGCTCCCAGTGCTCCTGCAATGCTTCAATATTTCAACTTGAATTTTGGAAAGAATTATGACTCCTTTCAGATGCAGCAGAGGCTAGAAAACACCAAAAACCTGCCGGAGATGCACAGATCTCCTCAACACTGACCTGCAGGAAATAAATTCAAAAATAGGTTTAAAAATCTAATAAATATTTAAGCATTTTTTGAAGAAAAACTGTGAAATATGTAAGATCTCCCAGGTCTGCAGCCTCCTAGCCCTCCTATTGTTGTGTTAAAATGATTACCTGTGTACCTTGATAAATAGGTTAAGGTGGTTAAAGTCAAAGTAAATCTTTAAATATAGATCATTTAAAAATTATCAGTAATCACAGATATCAGCTGAAATTAAGTATTTTTTTCGCTATACATTTTTCAGGTATTTTACCCAACCCTATTTTGAAATACTGCATTAGAAAAAGTCAATGAAAATGCCAAAAACTTAACTTACAACTTCCCCAGATTCTTTTCAAGATTTTTATACTCACTTGACATGGTTTTTGACTTTTTCGTAAAACACTTAACACACATATTTGGGGATAAAGACAACTTGTTTGAATATATTTTGACATTATTTAACTCGCATGACTGCTCAGCTGTGTTTGTTTCTTTTGTTGTTTTTGTCTCTGGACAGCACAAAACAAAACAGATACCAGCTGACAAGTAAGAGTAATCACATCTTTCTGGATTAAAATCTATTTGTGAAGACTTCTCATCATAATTTTCTCTTGTATATATTAATATAAAATGTTTTTTCCTACTTCTTTAAGGTTATTTAGCAGCTGGTTAGCTTCTTTTACTGTATTTATTACAGCCATGGAGCCTATAGCGCCACCTTTGGGCCACACGAGGGAGCGTAGTTTGTTCGAACAGAAGCAGTTAATGGAGACGAGACTAAACCACATTTATTTTCTGTTTTTATATTTGATGACATTTCAAAAGTTTGTCGCTTCTACCTTCTGGGAGACCCACTTAATGAAGTTGAATAAGGCTTTTTAGAGCAGCGTTTTCCCAGCTGAAATTGTGTTAATGCTTTTAGTTTTGCACTGCTTGTGTGAGTGGGTTGGCTGACATTAAAATGTAGATGTAAGCGAGAGCAGGATGTGATTACTATGTAAATGGCTGTTCTGGGTTGGCTATGACACATTGTGAGCTGAAAGCCGAGCGTCTGTGGATCTACCTCCGAAATCTCCTCCAGGCCTGATTGACAGCTGGACTCTAGGCTCTCAAACAGATGTTGCTGCGGCAACAGAGCCAAGAAAACTCTCTTCCAGTACAGTGGAGGATAAGCAGGCTATTTTCAAAAGCAATGAGCCGAGAGGAGGAGTGTAAACAGACACTGAATGAGACAGAAAATGAGCGAAAGCTGCAGGCGATGTTTGTTTTGTCTCGGTTGCAGCTGCACATCTGGACTGAACAGAAACCTTCAGGTGACAGATGCTACACAAATGTGTCGGACTTCACATGGATCACTTATAGGAGCATATAATAAACAACAGAAGTGAGTACACTACTGTGCAATATCAGTAAAACCTCAAATGATTCCAAACTGTATCTCTTGCCAGTAGTTGAATCATTCCTAATTTGAACTTAAGAGTATTTTCTCTTTATACTTTAGAAAGGATATATTGAAAATTGCAGCCTCAAAGTAGAAACTTAATACAACAAAATCACAGAAAGAAATCTTGTGATGTCTGAAACTAAACTGAGAACGCGTGATTTTAGGTTTACTTGGTTATTAAATGAGTTGTAAACAGCAGAATCTCCTCAGTTTTGGACCTTTGTCTATGTCTGGATCCAGGAAGATCAAATAAAATCTGTCAAACACAGTGTCAGCAGTAATCAGGAGGTATAGAAGGAGCTGTAGTGCCACTAATCATGGCTGCAGTGGTCGTCCACCTGAAATGACTCCACAGTGAACTACTTTCTAGCTGTGAAAAACAGACAGCAACTGCTTCAGTCTTGGTACAGGAGTTATCAATGGAAATCAGAGTTTATGTGAAGCTCAGACACTTCAGAACATCAATGTCTATGAACGGCATACAAGAACAAAACCTTTGCTTGTTTCTTGACACAAAACTGCAAATTTTTTACTAAAGAATATGAGAAGAAGCCTAATGAATGTTGGAGAACATTCAGATGAAGATACATTAGTTGTTCTCAGATGGAGTCCAGCATGTTTGGTGAGAACCTAACCAGGACTACCACAGTGGATGCATAGTCCTGACAGTGAAGCACGGAGGTGGAAGTATGATGATATGGGGCTGTATGAGTGTAGAAGATGTTGGGGAGATGACATTTATAGATGAATGTCTGTGGATAAACTAAAATACTGGCTGACAAGAAGCTGGAAGAAGAGGAATATTCCAGTAGGAGAACCATCAAAGAACTAAATCACACGAGGTTCTGAAGAACAAAGTGCAAACTACGACCTGGACAAGTATGTGGCATGACTTGAATGTAAAAGAACACCTATGGGGTATTTTAAAGAGAAATTTAGAGCAACACAACCCCTCCAGCAAAGACAAACTGGAGAATATAGTCTCTAAAGAACGTCTCTGCAGAAATTTGGAGTCCTGTCAGATTTGAATCTCAGTAAAGAAAGATCTTCTGACGTTTGTTGCATTGAGTCTCTACTGTGGAGCTTGTATTTTTACCATAGTAAACCGAAACTGTTAGTTTTTAATGTTAAACCTTCTGTTCAACTTACAAGTAATGAAGTTACTGTAAGGTGATACAGTTAGTGTGCACTATGCGATGTTGTTTTGATTAAAGTTCTCAAATTTCCCGTTCATTTTGCTGCAAAGTTAAGTTTAGAGTCAAACTGCTGTTGGATATTATGATGATGTGGTAATTTATTGAGCATAATTGCCTCTATTTCTGTTTTCCTTCATCCCTCACTTTCAGTAATGAAGTTCCTCGGCTCTGTTTTACAAACCGCCTGCCTTTGATTTTCATTTATGCTGAAAGTTTCGTGTCTGCGGAGAGACGGATCGCACGCGAGCGGCTCACGGATACGTTTACTCCTGTCACTTTGTGTGTGTGTCGGCGTACCAGAGTCAAGCTGCACTTCTGCTTTAGTACACGTGTGCGCTGATGTTAACAGGAGGGAGGTTCGGGGGGTTTCGCTACGTGGGGGGATGGGGTCGAGGCCGAGTTTGCGTCTTTGTCTGTCAAATAAATTATTTAAATCCCACCACAATTAAAGCTGAAATGTGTTATCAGCATCCTCCATTAGAGGCCCGTGTGTCTGCCGTGCTGCCTCGGTGTGCTTCCCCCCGTCTGGGCTCAGCGTGAGGCCGGATAAAGATCACAAGCTCGGAATCTTAAACACACACCCCGGCAGAACAAAGGCCAACGTCTTCATCATCACAGGGGCGTATGAATATCTCGCCAGCGCTTCTTTTTTTGATGCAAAATGTTGATGAAATGTGTGTTTAATTTGCACCGCGGCGGCTCATCTGATGTGATCTGAGGTTTAAAGGAGGCCACGAGTTTTATTCTTTCTCTAAAAAACTCTTTATTTATTCATGATTCACACCTTGTTTACGGTTTCTTTAAATCTCGCTGCGTCTTTTCCCTATTTCACTTTCATCTCTCTCTCCTCTTTGCTCAGATATGTCTTATTATTGCAGCAAACTATCCATTAGTCATCGTAGAAAGCTGCCTCCTTCCCCTGTGGCTGAACATACACTGATGTCAGAGCTTTAATTCCAATAATACATGAGCTTTATTGGCTTTGGAAAAGTTTGGATCATAAATGTACATCTGCCTTCGAAAAAGAAGTAATTTCATACCATCTGTCTCATTTTTATTATCATACTAATTTGGCTTTTTTTTTTTTTTTTTTTGCTCTTAACGCCACAGTCTGAGTTGTTTTTGTAATGGAGGATAAAAAAATCGACTTGTAAAATGGACCTCAAGCAGGTTTGAAAGTCTTTAGTCTTTAAAAAACAGACTTCTGCCTTCCTTCCTGGTTCTGTTTTCAAACTTCAGAAAATCTAATATGTAATGGGAGATCACAAAAATCAGATAAGACAAACGGGAAACAAAATCTACAGTAAGAATCAGACCTGTAAGTGACCATAACTAATATTGTGATGTTGTCCTAAACTGAACCAAGTAGTTTTGGTGTCTACACTTAACCACACCTGTAACGAGTGATTATAGTTGTTGTCTGAGTCACCGGATGTCGGCTGCAGGTATAAACCTGCCTTTGGTTGCTCATGTTGAACAGCTTCCTCCTTTAGTTGTGTTATCTGAGTGTTACTGTTTTCAATCAATCTACTTCACTACAAACAACCACCTCCTAGCAACAGTCTACCACACTGATCATTTTGCAGAGGATTTGGATCGTGCAGTAAATAAGTCCTGCAAATTTTTAAATTTTTTGGTGCATATTCCATTTTAATAACGGTTTTTGTTTCGCTGCATGCAAATGTTCCACCAAAACAATCCCACCCGTCATTATTGTGAGGAAACACCGAAGCGTCATCCTTTGCTTAGCTCCGCCCATCACAACTGTGATTGGTGTCCACTTTGGGATTTCTAGTGCGAGTCCATCCATTATCTGTACACCGCTTAATCCTCATCAGGGGGGCTGGAGTCTATCCCGGCTGATTTAGGGTGAAGGCAGAGGACACCCTGCTACAAACAATCACGCTCACATTCACACCTACAGACAATTTAGAATCATGAGTTAACCTCCCAGGCCGGGACGCCAGTCGGGGATTTCTAGCTGTGAGGTGACAGTCCTAACCACCAAGCCACTGTGCAGCCCTCTAGTCAAAGTTTGTTCTTATATTCTGTCACAATTTCATGAATGTTTCAGTTCATACAGTCATCAAAACTGATTAAAAATACAATAAATAAGATGGTAGAAAGGTAACTTTGAAAATGTAGAACTCTAAAATTAATGTAATGACCACAGGTGAGTAAAGATTCACACCTTATTATGAGTCAGATGCAGTACGGCTGTAGAGGAAACCATACGGCTCAAACTAACTATTCTGCTTGGTTTGAGAGGCTCACACAGGAAACTGCGGCTTTTAACTTCTATTCTCTTCATTTTTGTTTGTAATGTTAGTTGAACCTGTTGTGTTGTTGCAAACTAACACTTTTGGACCCGTCTATTGACTGAAACTAGCTTGGGAAACTTCTTGTTTGAGTCTGTCTAATTAGAGACCCTTTTTTTTGGGAAACTTTAAAAAAATCTGAACGATGTGTAGTTGAAATGTTCTTTATTTATGTAGTTTTCGCGACGTCTGCTGACAAGACCCACAGAGGTGCAGCCAAACCACAATGTTCTACAGAATGGTCTGATAAATACGGATATTTTCAGCGTCTAAACCAAACAGTGAGCCAAAATCTAAAGTATGAAACGATGAAAACAAAACTTCAGTCTAAGAATAATTGTCCCGCACAAGATTGGAATTTGTGGCTTTTGCACACTGGAAGTCTTTTCTGCGACATCACAGTTTTTACCTTTTAGGAAGAAAATACATTTCTTTTAAATGATGATGCAGTGTAGTTGTAAAGGAGTGTAATTAGGAGACAGAGATGCCATGGGTTAAATAGAGAACTTTTTTATAATCTGGGTTGAAAACACAAATTATCGCTGGCTTTTGACTTTTTTTTTTTTTTTTTTACTGTCTTTGCACATCTGAATAGAGACAGAACAGCTGCAGAATCAGGCATGCATTTCCAAACGTCTTCCTACTGGAGCTTTAAAAACACTTAAATAAATCTTAAAAACAGATTATATCTTCAGTAGCATGTTACAGGCTTTAGGCACGGAGCTATCATGTTAGTTTTTGCGTTTTTTTTTTTTTTTTTTTTTAAATAACACTTCCTGCAGGAAAAGGATATTTATCGGCATCTTTTGCATTTGTGGGGAAAAACACGTTTTTACCGACACATATTTTCAACCCGTCACCTGAACAAGGTGACAATCTGACCCACCTACTTGTCTCGAGTCTGGCTTTTTGACAGGACGTTGGAGTAGATTGATGGCTGCTGTTCAGATCCTGTTTCAGCGGCACTTTTCTAACGATAAACACACCCGAGCTGCTTTGGTTGAGCTGTGCTGGAGAAAGTCGCAGCAAAGAATTCTCGGGTTTTTATATCACCGAACACTTTCTCTTGTGCTTCCATGTTCAGGTCACCTATCTGTGAGATGAGAGGCTCAAACTTTTCACTGTGTTGTGTAGTGAAATGGGCTGAATAAGGGGCAAACCTCCACTGATATGCTGCATTCCTGATGCTGTGTGAGTGTGCATTAGAGCTCATACATCTCTGTCTCTTACTGGCCTGCAGTGTGGATCTCCGCTGGGATTCTGGGGTCCGGCTCTGCTGAGAAAGCACACACAGACTGATTTCCTCTTATTTATGCCACTCTTTCCCTTTATTCACCCCTCCTGCTTTATTGCCTCCTTCCCGTTCTGCCTGTGCTGCTTCTTTTACTACTTACTGACCTTCGCTTGTCCTTCATTCGTCCGATCGACACACACACACTCGGCAAGACATTTGCTAGAAGGCTGGATTTGTATAATTGTGTTTGTGTGAGTTTGCGTGCTGGAAATAGCCTCGTCCCTGTACGCTGCTCATAATTAGCCGGGCTGATGCTCTGAAGCTCCGTGCAGCCGAGACGGAATACAGTCGGCCCATAAAACAGGAGCCTGCGCCGCTAACTGAGTGACACTTGAATGAGAATCACACGTTTTCTAACTTTAATTCCACCCTTTTTTTTCTCCTCTCGTCTCTGTTTCGCAGTGATCTGCTGTCTTCGGGCTACGTGGAGAAGCATTTGTCAGAAAACGGGAAGACTGTCGTCACCAGCGTAAGATTCTGCAAATCATCTCCCCTCACATCCATGCTGTTATTTCCTGTTCTAATGGAGTGACAGCGATTTCAATAACTGCTGATATTAACACACAACCTGCTGCTGGTTATTTAGATAATAACAAGAATATTTATGCCATTAATGGATCTCATTTTAACCCCTTTCAGCTCAGTATTTTGGGTTTATTTCCCTAACATTCCTTTTAATTCTCACAGCTGCCACCATTTTCCTGACTGTAGCATGTTTTAGTATAAAAAGACACAGGATTAGTAGCTGGCGAATATAAAAAAGCAGTAAATATTGGAATTTAATCCATCAAATCTTCAGAAACATGAGCCCAAATGAATACAAATGTTGTAGAATCTTCTGGATGTCTGAATGGCAGCTACACTTAAGACCCAAGTTACTCATGCCAATGCCAAAATCGGATTTTAAGTGGATTTTCGTGTGGTTAATAGGTTTCTTCTGGCTGGAAATGACATAAAGAAGTGGCAAGAGACAGTAAGACATTGTGTTAGAGATGTTAATGATGGTTTTTTTTCCAGCAATAACAAAAAATGACCAAAATGAGTCATTCCACTTGACATTTTCACAATTTTTATAAGGAAACACAGCTTCAGTACCGTTCCAAATGCTCCAGGTAATTTCTACCATGTTCTAGAGTGATCTAATTCACTATAAACTGAGAACAGCTGATGCAGTAGTTCTCTAGTCAGTTACTAATCATTGCTAGAACCAAAGAGTTCATTGAGGACCTTCATTTATTGCTCACAAGACATTTAAAGTCTATGAAGTCATATCAGAGTGTTTTCAAGGTCCAGTGTCCACAGTTTGAAGCCTGGTGAATAAGTCCAAGGAGTTCCACACTGTGAAACATGTCAAAGGGCTGCTAGGAAGACAGATGTGAGCCCTGCACTGGAAGAATGGTAGAGGACAAGAAGAATCCAAGGATCAGCACCAAGAGCATCCTGATGAATGTGAGCAGTTCTGGTAGCAACATGTCCATCAGACACTCCATCAGACCAAGAACAAGGCTGGTCTCCATGGATCAGACCAAGGAGGACTCCACTTCTCCAAGACAGACACACTAAAGCTCAGCTGGACCTGCAGCACTTCTCTACTCACTTACTGCTCAGTTACAAGTCATGTCTGAAGGAAACGGCATCATGAGAAAAGAGGAAACATGGAGATTGTGGAGGAGAACATCAGGAAGTCTGCAGAAAAACTGCTCCTTGGGCAGCATTGGAGCTTCCAACAAGACAATGATGTGAAACATGGAGCCGACGTGGTGAAGAAATGGTGGAGAGAAAACAATGAGAAGATGTTGGAGCGTCCCAGCCAGAGTCCAGACCTGAATCCATCCAGAATGTGTGGAGGAAGTGAAGAGCAGAGTGATGGAGAGGAAGCCTTCAAACAGCTGGAGATGGACACTTGGAGGAACTAAATCCCAGTGGAGACTTGCAGAAACACTGTTAGACACTAGAACTATTGATGTGGAGGAAAAGAAAGACTCTGGATGTGGAATTTTTCAGTAAAAATGAAAAAAGCAGCCTAGAAATAGAAAATATTGATCATTAACATCTCTAACTCAGTATTTTACTACCTTTCCTCACTTATTTATGTCATTTCCAGCCTGAAGGAACCTGTTGGTTGAATAAATCTTCCAGATATCAACATCAAAGTAACCACAGCAGCAAATTTGTTCAGTTTCTTGAAGCCTCTGCAGCTTCTTTTACCTCCCTGATCCTTTTATTGGTTAATCAATGAGTTCTCAGCCCGCCCAGACATCCAGGTCTCCTGGATATATCTTCTGGACTCTCATGGATCTGTGGTCTGAACCTTCAGCTAATGTGAGATTAACATCGCTCTGATAATCCTCTAAAATCTGGACACCCGCTGAGGCGTCACATAAGTAGGGGGATTAAAATGTTCAGGATTTACTGAACTAAGCAGCAGATTAATGAGATATAAGATACTTTACAGAGAATGATCCAGATTATTACACCGATGTGGTCACTTCGTAATTATAAAGCGATCTGTGAATTAACTGTAGACAAACATTCAGAAGTGAGCTCCATCTGTAGCTTTCTGTTGTTCTAATTGCAGCGAGCAGCAGCTTCTTTCTTCTTATTAATGCTTCCGTTCAGGAGGTTAATATGAGACGAGGCCTGGTTGCTGCTCTGTTCACTGTAGAGGTCAAAGTTAGAGCTGCTCTGATGGGTTCAGGCCACAATCCTTCTGCTCACGAGTATTCAGGACAAACTGCTAAATATGTGGGAGCAGCTTTGGGTTTCCGTCCACAGTTTGGGTTCAGTGTAGTTCATGCAGGTCAGATCCACAAATCTCCTTTCACTTCTGCATTTAGCATAAGATAGGATCAAATGAAACATGTTATTAATCCAACAGCAGTGTTGCAGCAGTAAAGGTGATGGCGCAAACATGTGGGGAACATAAAAATAAACCTACAAATACTGGTGATATTGTGCAGATTCTTTTAAATCTATAAATTCAGGTATTGCACAGAATCCTCTGGATGTGAAAAATAACCATATTGCATGTATCTGTATATTGAAAAACAATGATATTGCACAGATTCTTCCATAATATCAGATAAATACTGATATTGCACAGAAATTGACATCGTACAGTATTGTTATTGAGTCAATATATGAATTAATAATTATTTCTTTGATTTTATTTGATATTATATGTAATTTACAAAAATACAGGGAAAACCTGTAGAATAATTTTAGAAATTATTAAGTATTTTTCAGTTCCTAATATATAGAATTTTTCTTCCAGCTAATGACAAATAAATGTATAATAATGTTGTTTTTTGATGATTTAAAATCAGTAAAAATAGTGTCAGTTTATGATCAAACCCTAAAAAAAAACCCAAATGATTGTTTTTTTTTTTTTTTTGTTTTTTTTAAATCTGATATTTTTGGTTCATTTATTTTCATTTTATGTACAGTCTAGATGTAATTTAACAAAACAAGGAAAATAGCAGAATAATTAAATATATATATGTACATTTACTGTTTTTCAATCCTTAATATACATATAAATTTTCTTTCAAATAATGACAATATATGCAAACTTAGGAACAGTAAAAAATTGTGGGATTTTTTTCTTTCTTTCTTTTTTTTTTACAATCAAAAGGTACATTAATACCTAATCAAGGATTTAACTGGATATCATGTTTAATTTAACAAACATAAAAAATCTAGGGAATAATTTTTAAAAAATATTATTTTCCGATCTTTAATATATCTAATTTTGGAAAATATGTATGTAAAATTGTGAATTTTCTTGCTGATTTAAATGCAGTAAAAACTAGTGTAAGTTATGATCAAACGTTTAAAACTAGACTTTAGAATCTGCAGCTCAACAATGAATCAATGACTTTATCAAGCCAAGTATTTTGATACTCATCTGATTGGTTTAAGTAATTATTTTTGGGGAAAAAAAGGTCTAAATTCTCTGATTGCAGCTTCTTAAATGTGAATATTTTCTGGTTTCTTTCCTCCTGTGTGACACTTAACTGAATATCTTTTGGCTGATTGAGATTTTTCACCATTTTCTGACATTTTATCGACCAAACAACTCAAGTATTAAAGAAAGTCTTCTAAAGATGAGAACAGTTACAGCTGAAACTTTCCCTCCGCTCAGAGGGCAGAGCGTCCTACTTGTTTACTCGATGTCCAGCCTCGACCCGTCATTGTGCATTGTGTTGTCCAGATTAGGTGATTAATTACTGCTAGTGAGTCTCGGGAGGTGGCAGCTCTCAGATTTAGCAGCGCACATGTTGAGGATGCACCGGAGCGCTGAGTTTTGGGAGTTTCTTGCTTCGATGAGAAGTGGAGCAGAAGGTTCAGGGCGGCAGGAGGAGAGTCGCTGGGATAGTAGAGCACAGCGACGCTTATAAATAGCCTCAGTGTCGCTTCGTTTCACTCTCTGTGTGTCTTTACCCAACCTGCCCCTGTTCATCTGAGGCTCCGCTCAGGTTTATCCAGCAAATACACAAACCTTTTAGAGGTTCTGCTTCTCTGCTAGTTGAAGTTTTGTGTGGTATTTTTCTACCCTTTCTTGCAAATAAACAAACCTGTGTCCCAAAAAGCTAAACTGCAATCTAATTTACACCTTTAAAGAAATGTGTTTTTCCACCAGAAGGTGAGATTGTAATGTACAAGGAAAGGCTTTTAATTTGAAAGAGGCTGCATGAGGAAGATGAAGTTTTTCCACGTTTATGTCCCATGTTTCTACGCGTCCCATTCGTTGTCTTTGCAAACAGCAATGCATTCTGAATTTTGAAAGATGTGGCCCAACATAGTCAGCCCTCATTTCCATAAAGAAGTTGAAGTCAAATATTAAAGTTGAAGAAAAAATACAAAAAAAGGATGGAATACTGTAAAAATCTGTATTAAAAATGTGAACATAACAGCAAATATCTGTAAAATAAAGCCATTTTAGCCAATTTAAAAACAATATTTTAATTTTATCATCAAGCACTGTAAAATAACAAATTACTGTTTGTAAAAAGACAGGTTTTTGATGTGGATATTATTTACAAATTTTGCCTTTTTTTTTACAATTTACATGCAGTTTTTCTTTTTAAAAAATGTCAATGATTTTACTAGACGTGTAATTTCAAAAAATATGGAAAATCTGTTAAAAATTGTTTAAAAATCAATATTTTTAATCATTAATATACATAATGTTCTTTCAAATAACAGCAAATGTCTAAAATTACTATAGTTTTGCTGATTTTAAATACAGTAAAAAAATATATAAATATATTATGAAAGAACAAATTACTACTTTTTTTTAATACAAGTAACAAACACTAATACTTCCATGCTGTTTTAGTTAATACTTTCTTCATAGCAATTGATTTTTAAAAACATTTTTCCTTGTTAACTCACTGAAAGCAGTGGTCAGCCTGTAAAACAACATGTATATTTTCTGAAAATAACAATGTAATTGATTTAATAAAAATATGCTTGACATATAAATAAATGCCAAACTAAAGTCTGGCCCATTTAATATATGACGAGTCAGCTGAAAAGGTCAGTAAAACGATAAAATACGTCACAAACAAACGTCATTGAGAAGAAAATACTTTTCCCTCAAAACATAATTAAGAAAGTAGTAAGGAGACATTTCTGCATCAGTTCTTGCTCTTATTGTGAAAACAGATTGAGAGAAGCAGACATTGATGCTCATTTTATTTATAGCTCTTCATCTTATAAGAATCAGTTTGCAAAATGGTAATAAAATGTGACATAACTGGGACTGAGAGACAAAATGTGCAAATAACTTTTTTAAAAAGCAGAAAACATTCAATCTTGGCAGGACTGATGCAATTTCACTCTCATAATTCAACAAAGACAGTTGATGCAGATGAATTCCTCAAACTAAAAGCCACATCTAACCCTGATTTCCTAAAACCAGCGTGAACTTCTAAGGAAAGTAGTTCTACATCTGTAATTGTGAGGTTGTATGGAAGTAAACAGTATGCTGGATGCATGTAAATCCCTTGCTTATAAATGACTGTTTCTGAGTTAAGAGGCCTTCAGGTGTATTTCCAGCATGACAGAGCAGAATGACTGTGGTTTATATACTAAGATAAGCCAATCACCTCCCTGCTGCAGCTCCTCACTTACAACATGAGTAGCATCGATCCTCAGCTAACTCTCTGCAAGAAACAGAATCTGTGTGCATGAGAGTAAATGGAAAATAATCCTGCAGGAGGTTTTCTCTCTTACACTGGCTTAAGTTTATTATATAGTAGAGAAAGTGAAGAATGTAAGAAAAAAGCATAGAAGAGTTTAGATAAAGTGCAGATGAATTGTGTTGCCCTGTAAGTAGCACAGTGAACTTCTCAGAATGTAAAGTGATTCCTTTCAGAGGAGTTTTGATGCTACATCATGAAATATTTCACTAAGAGCGTTTCCATCTTTGTGGAAATGGAAGTTTCTGACATGACGATGCTTCTGTGTACAAAACCAGGAAAATAAAGTTGTATTTTGAAGAATTTAGCTTTAGGTCTGCACAGAAAAAGTCCTGATGTCAACTTTAGGGGCAGTGATGCCGATGGTTACTGTTCAGGTTTTTACATCGTCAGTAGTTAAGGTCAAAATTAGTCATACCAAAGATGTAGATGTTGGATGCAGATGTTGGTTGTAGAAGTTTTAGATGTTGGATGCAGATGTCATAGATGTCACATGCAAATGTTGGTAATTGGATGTAGTTGTTGGATGAAAAGGTTAAATGCTGGATGCAGATGTTGGATGCTGGATGCAGATGTTGGATGCGAATGTTGGTAGTTTGATGTAGATTTTGGACGCGGATATTGGATGTAGATGCTGGATGCAGATGTTGGTTGCAGATGTTAAATGCTGGATGCAGATGTTGGTTGCAGATGTTGGATGCTGGATGCAGATGTTGATGTAGAAGTGGACATTGATATTAGATACAGATGTTGGATGCTGGATGCAGATGTTTGGTGTAGATGTTGGATGCTGCATGCAGATGTTGGATCTAAATGCTGGATCCAGATGTTGGATGCTGGATGCAGATGTTTGGTGTAGAAGTGGATGTAGATGTTGGGTGTAGATGTTGGATCTAAATGCTGGATACAGATGTTGGATGCTGGATCCAGATGTTGATGTAGAAGTGAACGCAGCCTCAGACTGAAGAGCAGAAATTGATCCTATGATAAAAGCTGCGTTTCCTCGGGGAGCCCGGCTTCCTGCCTAATGGCTGTTAGAGATGGAAGAGCTGCAGAGCACTTAGACATCATCCACGGCTGCAGACAATAAGTGTGCTGAAGAGACACAGATGATGGAGATAGAGTGCAGACCGGGGATGAGTGGTTGATGGAGACGAAAAAATGTTCCCGGTGACCGATGGTGCGGCTCGGTCCTGCGGAGAAGTTGGGATGGAGGAGGGTGATTCAGAGTTAACACACAGATGGAGGACGGGTTAAGCTCAGAGTGCAACAAACACTCTGTTCACAGATCTGCAGTGCTGAAGGGAAAAGTGATGAAAATCTGGCAGCAAGAGGGCCAGAAAAATACATCATGTTATACTAATACTGCAATGTTCAAAGTCGGACTGGAAATATTTATAAAATAATTATATGCTAGTAAAATAATGGTATATGAGAGGACTCAAATGCAGTTACACAGTGTCATTTTATGGCCTCGTTTATTAAAATGTAGATTTTTGATGTGGACATTAGTTTTATTTAATTATTTACTTTAACATATTAGCATGTAAAGTGGAACAATTATAAAATTTATATATTTTTTAAATTATTCACTATTTTTTAATCCTCAATATACATATTTTTTTCTTCCAAATAATGGCAATATCTGTAAAAATTTTTTTGCTGACTTTTTTCTTGAAATTTTAAACACAATATAACAAAAATGTAATTCAAATTACAGTTTTCTAAAAACAAAACATTCTTCTTTTCTGCATTTTATTTAAAGAAAAAATGCATTAGCATGTAAAGTGGAACATCTGTTAAAAAAATTAACTCACATTTTTTCAATCCACAAAATACATATTTACACATTTTTTTTTCAAATAATAGCAACTATCTGTAAAATATATATATGTATGTTTTTGGTAGTTTTTCTCTTATTTAAATACAATATAAAAAGTGTAATTTTTTTAACTATATTATTTATATAACTTTACATCTACAGTCAACATCTGGACATTTTGTCACTTTTAAAAACACATTAGCACGTAAAGTATGTAAATAAAAAAAAATTCACATTTTTTCAGTCCTCAATATACATATTTTTTTTTCTTTCAAATAATAGCAAATATCTGTAATATGTATTTTTTTGCTGACTTTTTTTTCTTATTTAAATACAATAAAAAAAAGTGTCATTTTATTTGCTTTCTAAAAATATGATTTTTTTGGAACTATATTTTTCTACTGTAAAAATGTAAATTAATACTTTTTCAGTGCTAGATATTATCTGTAATTTATTTTAAATTAACAAAAAGTTATAAGTAGTGTATTTTATGGTCAAACATTGTAAAAGAACAGGTTAGTTTTTTTCCCATATTTTTTGTAGTTATGTCTTCTTTCAAGTAGCAGCAACAATCGGTAAATTATTTTAGTTTCTTTCTAAGTTAAAACATTAAAACAGTGTAGTTTTTTGGTCTTACGTTGTAAAAGAACACATTTTTTTGTGAAAATGCAGATTTTTAACGTCATCATTACAGTTTTAGATTTTTTTATGGTTAACACACAATATAAACTAGTTATTATTTGTACAGTAAATGATAAAAACATATGTTGTTCTAAATGTTTTTTTTAACCATGTTAGTGTGTATTAGTGAATGAGTTCAGAGTGACTGATGGCTGTGAGTGATGATGAATGAGGAATATTCCAGTAAATCTGAAGCGGTTTTGTTTTGCCCACAGGAAGCAGAGCACTGCTACTACCAGGGGAAGGTCCGAGACGTTCCTCACTCCTTCGTGGCTCTCTCCACCTGCCATGGACTGCAGTGAGTAAAAAACCCTGTGGATCTTTTTCTGTTTGTGCTGCAGGTCTGAGGCTTCGCTCTCATTTATTCATTAGGTCAATGTAATTAGTTTTAGCAGGCCTTTGCTGCCTCTCTGCATTTTACCTCACAAAGGTTATCATTCACACAGACAGACAGACAGACGTCTACTCTTCTTCTTTTTCTTCTGTCTTCTTCCTCATTTTCTTCATATTCTGTCGTACTTTTCTGTCTTCTTCCTCCTCATCTTCTGTCTTGTATCTCCTCATAGTCTTCTTTTTGTCTTCTTTGTTGTCTTCTTCTGTCTTCTTTGTCTTCTGTCTTCTTTGTCTTCTGCCTTCTTCTTCTGTCTTCTACTTCTTTTTTGTCTTCTTCTGTCTTCATCTTATTTGTCTTCTTTGTCTTGTTCTGTCATTTTCTTCCTCAGCTTCCTCTTCCTCCTCGTCTCCATCTTCTTCATCTGTCTTCTTCCTCATTTTCTTTATCGTCTGTCGTCTTTTTCGTCTTCGTCTTCTTCCTCCCCATCTTCTTCTGTCTTCTTCTTCTGCCTTGTCATCTTCCTCTGTCTTCTTCCTCATCATCGTCTTCTCCTGTCTTCTGTCTTCTTTTCCTGTTTTCTGCTTCTTCTTCCTCGTCTTCTTCTGTCTTGTTCTTCTGTCTTGTCTTCTCTTCTGTTTTTTCCATCTTTCTTATGTTGGTATTTTTAGTGTCTCTGCTTTAAAGCAGCACTTTGTCAGTGAGACAGGTCAGAAAAATGCTTTCTAGGAAGAACACATGTTGGCTGCATATCTGACTCAGTGTTTGTGTGTTATTGTTTGTGTATATGAAGTTAAGTCCAAAATTCTGTGAATTTTTATTTGACCAGAAGCTTTCTTTGACCTGGAAATAACATAAAAAAGTAACAAAACACAGCCAGACATTGTGTTGGAGTGCATTAAAATTAGCAAAATTCTTCATGTCTCTGAAAATTGTTGCAGATTTTTGAGAAAATACAAATTCTTTATCATTCTAAACAATGCTGCCATGTTTTATAGTGTTCTAATACACTATAAAATGAGAACAGCTGATGCAGCAGTTCTCTAGTTAGTTGCAAGTCATGGCTGAAACCAAAAAGAAGCTGCATTTAATGCAAAAATTTGTGACAATTTCAAGGGTATGAATAAATTTGAACATTACATTTTCAGAAAAAAATATTTAAAATGAACCCCCGAGGTTGTAAAAACTCATTATTGCTGTCTTTTGTCACTTGTGTCATTTTCTGCATAAAGAAAGCTATTAATCAAATGAAAGCCCCTATTAGTGCGCTGCTTTAAATAATAAATCCTCTTTTTCATTTTGAGATATATTATTCTAAAATGTCAGAGTCCCAGTTTAACTCTACATTTTCACACATTAAAGTGTAAATCTTTAGGAAAATTATTTGACTAATTAACAAATTGGTAGAGAAATAGCTGCTAGTAGCCCTAAAAAGAATCACTGTAAATCACGAGAGTGAATAATTAACGCTATATTGGTGTTCTGAGTCAGTGTGTTGTTGTGTTATTGTGTAATCTGTGTGTAAATAAACGAGGCGAGTGTCCGTCCTGCAGGGCAGAAATGTAATGTGAGCTGCCGAATGCAGTCGTGTGCATAAAAAAAGGGACGTATGAATAATTAAGCGTAAAAAATGTGCATGTATTACATTTTTTCACAGTTGCTTACACACATTTCCTGAATTTTTCCAAACTGTGAACACAAGACGGAAAAACTTGCACTTCTTCGGTCGAATCTCTCAGCACTACGGAGGATGTTTTGCACTTTGCTGTTCTTTTTAAAGCATTAATTATTTAGGCGTCTCACAAACTAAATCCAAAAAGAAATAAAAGAAGCGGGATTTCTAGCAGCGTGTCGGTAAACAAGGAAGGAAAACAGCGACAGGAGTTCAGTCTCATGGGGGAATGAAGAGTTGAAGCCTCATAGAACTGGAGCTGCATCCAAAAACTACCATTTTTCTGCCAGATTTTTCTTGCAGAACCATTTCTTTACAGCTGTGCATGTTCCTTAGTTATATTTGAATGCATCTGTTCTTGTATGTGCATGAAAAACAGGTTCCATCAGCTAAAGTGTGGATGATTTGGCTCTAACTGTGGATTTAGCTGAAGCTCTTGTAGCGACTCTTTAAGGCTGCAGGGATGAAACCTACTTTGAAGAAACAAACTGCTGATGTCTCGAGTGTCTTATTATCTCGCATAATTTTAATTGTGATTATCCTAAGAGCTTTATCAACAAATTAAAAAAGCACGAGTTTAGCACCCGTTCTAGATTTTTTTGTTAATCAATGGAGGGTTACGTAAAAAGCTTATTGTAGTGTATGTGAGTTCTAAAGTCTGTCTGCGTGAGACTCTCCTGTCACACTTTTAATCACCATGGGCTCATTTTTCACTGCAGTATAAAGTTCTGCACCTCTATGGAAACAGAAACACAATGACTAGAAACAGAGACAGCTCAGAAATGTCTTCTGTGCAGTATGACACAGTTAAAATGACATAAATCATCAAAAACAAAAAAAAAACATTACATTTTGTTGATTATTTATTTTGCAAAAAGGGGGAAAAACTCTAATCAACTGCAAATACAGGAAAAATCTATATACTGTGGAGATTTTATTACTTTTTTGCAACCCAAATAGTCTCTGCATTTTCACACTTTAGAATTTATTTCTAGACAAAATTGGAGCAATTTTGCTCAATTCAAATGCAAAATGTGACTCTTTAGTTTTAAATCTGCACCATTATACCTGCATGTAAACCTGGATTGAACAGTATTTCGATCAAAGGCTGAAAACAGCAGCTCCACAGCACTTTAGTGAGTTTTACTTATCAGGTTGTGAATTTTAACTCTGAAAGACACTAACAAGCAGTTTCAGAGTGTTTTCTAAACAATATGACAGTTATAATACCATAAATATTATAAAAACAAAAAAGAAATTTGAATTTTGTAGTTTATTGGGACAAAAGTGAAAAAAAAAACCCTGGAATTTACTAATAGTAGAAAAATCTACATGCTGTGGAGGGTTTGTTACTTATTTGTTGCAACCTTAACAATCTCTGCATGTTTCACACTTTTTAAATTCATTTCTATACTCATCTCCTCTCTGCTACGTGTCAACACTGCCTGCAATTCAGCCGAAAACTCTGAATTTTTGTCATATCACTGTTGGTTGCAGATGATTCACTAGTAGCTTCGTGATTGTGTTGAGGAGTGCAGAATTTTTTGTTTTTTTACAGAATCTGGTTAAAGAAAATGCTTTATTTTTGTTTATTTTTTTCTAAAAAAAAAAAAAAGAGACATGTAGAATAAAATGATTATAATGAAATGTCACAAATTTCCTTTGAAGTTGTTATGAATAATTTTTAACAAAAGTTGCTTTTTTTTATGTGATTAATTTTAGAAAAATAAAATTAAAAAAAAAAAGAATACTGGAATCAACCTGCACAACAATGTCCCAAATGTGTTAAAAATCATGATTCTACAAACTAGATATTCTACTCTTTAATTTGTTTCTATGCTTGTCTCTGAAATGCTCTGTGTAAACACAGCCTGCAGTTCAGTTGTAAAATCTCTGAATTTTTGTCATCTAGCTGTTGGTCTCAGCTGAGTCACTAATTGCTTCATGGTTGTGTTGAGGAGTGCAGAATTTTTTTTTTTTTTTTTTTACAGATTCTGGTTAAAGGAAATGCTTTAGTTTTTGCAAATTTTTTAATGAAACATGTAGAATAAAGTGATGTTGATGAAATATCACAAGTTTAGGCTTAGATTTGGTTAATTTTCCTGACTGAACAACACATGAAACATGATGCATTCAAGAACTGTTGGGAAGCTGGAAAATCTGACAATTTTTCTGTTTTTACAGTTTCTGTCTCAGATAAATGGTTTGATTTTAGTATTTTTTTAGAAGAAATGGTAACCGTTTTAACTGGTATTATCAATTTTAAATAGAATAACAGCAATTTATCTATGAAAACAAGCAGAGCAGCTTTGTAAATGCCACTTTTTGGTTGCAAATTTAAGTTTGAGGAGTAAAAATAGAGATTTTACTTTTGATTTAAGCATGCAAGACATTTCACATCTGCACAGTGTTGACTATTTCCCCTCATTGTCTCTGAAAACTTCTTGATTCAGTCTTGATCCGCTGCATGTATGTTCCATTTTATCACTTCAGCTAATTAAGCGACTGAAATCGGACTGATTCTTGCTGTATAAGCGAACCGAAGCTCGGGCTTTTTAATGATGCACGCTGCATTTTTCATGGGATTGTTGGGAAATTTGTCCAGCGCAGCAAAATAATGAAAAGAAAGGCATGAATTAATCACATCCAAACAAAGTGGACGTCTAACAGAAAGCCCACATTCTGATTAATAGAGTTTTTTCTGATGTTTCTGCTGCTCGATGTGTGGCTGCTAATCAGCCCAAATGTCGTGTTGTGGTGATTTTTTTTTACCATTTGCGACAGTAATGTTGTGTTATTAATAACCTCGGTTAATATCTGACAGAACACACACTGACGTTCTAAAAGTGTGTTTTTAGAGATGGAGACGGCGAGTGTATCGTGGTGTCGACGGGTTTAGACATTAGAGGGAGAGTGTTTCCCTTCTGCTGAGTCAGGCGTTTAGCATAATATACATCCTGCACACACACACACACAGACACACACACACACACACACACACACACACACACACACACACACACACACACACACACACACACTGCAGCAGGCCATTAGCTGTATATGGAGAGATAATGCACGGTTACATCCATCATGTGAGATCATGTCACTTCGTTATTGACTCGTGTTCCCCATTAAAACATCATTTGAGTTCTTAACTTCTGACTTGAATACAAATATTCATGCTGATTATTATTAGTTTGAGAGTTTTGCCTTCAAGTTTCACCAAAATGTGTGAATGTTTGATGTGCATGATTTATAATTTCAGCATTGAGATGGGAATTAAGGAAATTTGATTTCAACATGTCATACTTCAGCTTCTTTTTCTGCTTGATATTAAGAACAAAACTTACATGGTTCTACAAAGAAGTCCATCTGATGGGACGTAATTTACTCTGTTTTAAGGCCTCTTGGAGTTTTTTGTTTTAACTTCATTTAAAAGACAGAGTTTGTTGACATGTACAGTTGTGAAAAAAATGACTAGACCACCCTTGTTTTCTTCAATTTCTTGTTCATTTTAATGCCTGGTACCACTAAAGGTGTATTACCTGAAGAATACAATGAACACGACAAAAAATACAGCTGATTCCATAACACTTTATGTTCTATTTGACATGCTTAAGCGTCATTGTAATCATTTTTTCCATGACTGTATGTCTGAAAAGAGGTTTTACAGGTTTTTTTTGTTTTTCAGTCAAATATGTATAGTAATATAAAAAAAAAAAAACTAGCAGATTTTTTCCCAGATAACTCGAATTACTATTTAGAAAGAAATGGTTACTTCACCAAACAGTATGAGATTCCACTGAAAGTCTGTGTAGTTTCATAAAATACAGGCAAATGTGCAGCAGAACGTGAAGGTCATTTATCAGAAAGTTCCTGATAATCCTCTCACATAAAATCAACTGAATTAGGAGATTTTTTTTCACTGTGGACTCTAAGACGTCGTCATCACACACAGTGAGTTTATGGAACCAGGAGGCCACGACAGTCAATCGTTTTAAAAGTCAGAGATCAGTTCGTCTTTTAGCGGCCGGCTGAAGGTCTTCTGGCGTCTGAACACGCGTCATCCGTTAATTAACTTTATCTGAAGCTTTTAGGAGATTGTTCAGGTCAGACTGTGAAGTCAGGAGGGTTAAACACTCCACGAACACACAATCCATCTTTCTCCGTCTGCTGTTTTTAGACGTCCCGGCCTTCAACTCACAGACGTCACCTTCAGCACACATGATTCTGGTCCTGATCCACTGGAGCACTTAGAGCAGAGTGGATTTCACTATGCAAGCATGGAGCACAATCTTATCCTTGTTGCACAACAGAAATGTGTGTTATTTTTTCAGTTGTTCAATTTAAGTAACAGTAACATTCCTGCACTGTGGTACGTTTCCTCCAGAAAGTATCTGAGTACTTCCTCCACCACGTATGTCGAACACAGCGTGGAGGGCAGCGGGGGATTCTGTCCAAAACGTCACCTTGTGGGAGAGAATTACAGTTATTACTCTGACAAATGCTGCGATAATGCATTAAGGCCGGCGAGCAGGCAGCGGATGACTAATCTATCAGCCTGATAGCCAAGGAGGAGTTCAATTCAGATGCATTATTCCATTTGCTGATGAATAAAACAGCAGAAACCTGCGCTGATGTGAGCTCTCCCTCCTTTCCTCTCTTTCAGTGGGATGTTTTTCGACGGCAATCACACCTACATGATTGAACCTGGAGGACAAGGCAGCAGCAGCAGCGTAAGTACAAATCTGTGAACCTGAAGGAGCCGCTGATGGTTGATCTCAGCAGGATTATCAGGCCGTCTTTTCACGTCCAGCTGCTACTCGTTGAGTTTAACAATCTGTCATATTGTGTTGTCTGATGTTCCCCTACAACTCTCTGTGTCGTTTCCACCTGACATCTTAGTGTGTTCTCTTTTAGTGGATGTTATTTAGCGGTTTTAATTATTTAGAATGAAGTTACCTTGAATTTTTACTCTTAAGTTTGCACCTAGACTCACCACCAACTCGAGCTGTTTTCCATCACAAGAACTCTCCATCACATGAGGAGGAACTTGATACGTTCCCATCTGTAGAACCAGAGTCTAACTTAAATTTTAAGGATATTATAAATGATTTGTTGGCTGAAAAAGAGTGACAGTTTAGCAGTAAAATAAACGAGGAGAAACTCGATGCATTTCTATCACAGGAACCAGAGTCTAACTTAAGTTTTAGGGATATTGTGAGCTGTTTCCCACTGTAGGAGGGCAACCCAAACCTTTAGGCATGCTCAGACTGCAGGTGTTCCACCATAGAACCTCTTTGAAGGTCACTTTTGTTGGAGAAAACAGTTAATTATCTGTATGAGGTACTTCTGAGTGAAAGTGATGTGTAGGTGATTGGTTAAAGTCAGTGAAGACAACAAGGAACACAATTTTTTTAACCTCTCAAACATCATCATCTATGACGTGAAAGTCACCGTATAGACTCAAAACTTCCATTGTTTTATTTCCTACATGCTTATAAACTGGAGTTAGATCCAGTAACTATTCTATGCAGGTCCGTTACAGTCATTCCTATAAACAAGTAGCTATAGGAACCTTCAGAGGAACTCGTTTCCACCACTGGAACCAGAGTGTAACTTAAATTTTAGGGATATTATGAACCGTTTCCCACTGCAGGAGCGCAACCCAGACCTTTAGTCATGTTCCAACTGCAGGTAAACCCCCATAGAACCTCTTTCAAGCCCTTTTTTGCAGGAGATTGGTTAAACTTGGCGAAGACAAGAAGAAACACCATTTTCTCCTCTCAAACATCATCTACAACGTAAAAGTCATCACATAGACTAAAAACTTCCATTGTTCTGGTTCCTACGTGCTCCTAGAGCTATCCAACAGTTTAAAAGAACCTGTTTGCTCTTGGGACTAAATGTTTGTGGTACTTTGGGTGAAAACACGACTTTAGAAAGTGTTTTTTGCTCATTCTTCACACAAAATAACATGGTTGGGGTTTAACTGACTCAGTTCAGCGGACGGCATTAAAATTGGTAGTTTATCTGTTTTTATGGCAATAAAGATGCCACTAAACTCCAGAACTCAGAACTGCTTATTGGATCGTTAAATAGCTTCAGATCTTATTTATGTATGTTCTTTTCCATTCATTCCTTCAGCCACACCTCAGGTACACACTGAATATTTATTTTTTTCTTTTAAACCAACTCTGATTTCTACTTTTACCATTCACTATCTACCTCCTTGAAATGCCACCGGAGCTACAAGCACCGCTGGCTGCTACGGAACTGATTTGCGAGAACAGTTTTTCCGGCTTCACGAGTCAGTAACTGTCCTGAGACGAGGTCAGGGCGAACCAGAATCAGTTCCAGAAGCCTGAGTGCAGCTCTGAGCGCTCAGCCAGCTAACAAAGGCAGCAGACAGCACAGAGGCCTAAAGCCAATTAGATAATAGAAACACAGGCATTATGATCACAGAGAAAGGACAGATCTGAGATTGTCTAAAGACGCTTTAAGCAGGAGAGCGAAGGAACAAGACGCTGATACTGTGAGTGTGATTCTGGTCTAATTAAAACCTCCAGAAGACGAAGAAGTGTGTCTGGTGTTAATCAGGGAAAAGAAGACGAGATAACGGAGGTCAGGGACTCAAGTGTTTCTGTGTTGATGCAGAGCTGCTTAAGATTCAATCAAATATGAAGGTTTCAGTGTTGAAAAAGCAAGTAGGAGAGAAAATAACGAGGACGGACTCACTGCTGGCAGAGAAAAAAGGCATGAAACTGAGCTACAAAGCAAACAAATCTCTAAATGAAGCGTAATTAGATTGCTTGTGATGCGATAAACTGTAAAATAAGAGGAGATAATTTGTTTGTGATGCTATTTCGTGAAAATGTGAAGTTAATGAGGATTCTGAAAGTGAAAATGGAGGAAATATGACAGAGGAGGAGAGTGGCAGCATTGCTGACTGTATTTCACGTCTCCTTCTTCTTCGTGTCTCTTCTGCCTCCGTCACTCCTCTTCAATGTTTTCTGGAGATCCTGAATTATTAAAGCGACCAGAGAGAGGCTCAGATCTAAACTCAGAATATCGCTGCAGCACTCCTCTACAGAGATATACCGTCTCGGTCGCCTTTTTTTTGGTCTCGGTGACGTAAAATGCATAAAAATTGAAGGAGTTTCTCGACTATTTCAGTTCTTTATATGCCAAACCTTCGGCCGAAACGCTGCTGTGTATCAAATATTAAAAATACAGCTTCTTTTAGTGTCACACATGGAAGGATAAAAGACACCAGTGTTCTATAGAAGTTTAAATTCACAGAACATGTGTTTATGTGTCAAATAAACTGAACAGAACGACTCTAGAAGCCAAATTCGTAGCCTGATTTAATTTTTCATGTGTGAATATCAAAGTTAGTCATGTTTTAGAAATGTTTCTGCTTTTATCTAATAAAACAATAAACTCTGTTATTCCTGATGAAACGGACCGTAGAAAAACTAATTGAAGCAAGATAACACATTGGCAATGGAGGAAAAAAGTAATTTATGGGACCGACTCCCAACATCTAATTAAAAAAATCCAATTTACTTGTTTAGATAAACCCTTTAGAGCTGCAGACATTGCTTTAATTAGTTGGGTTGACTTAATAATGCAATTTAAACTCAAATTTCTATTTTAATTGATGTAAAACTAAATTCAAATTGAGGTAACTTAATGAAAATGGATTGAAAATGTATTTTTTCTCAAATCTAGATGAGCATGCTTTTAGAGAAAAGTTGTGACGGAAATCGCATTAGATTGGACCTAAAACATGTCAGTTTCAATGTGGCACAAATCTGACCTGCATTTAGCCACATTAACAACGTATTTTGAGTTTTGTTAAGCAGTTTGAGAAGGCAAATGTGTCAAAACCCTACATTTTAGTGTAGCTTGTTGCTTCCAGCTGTTTGTAGTTTTTCATTTGAGTTTTCTTTACAAAATCACCCAAATTACACCATTGCATTACACCATGCTGCTGTTACATTGTAAATTTCCCCGCTGTGGGATCAATAAAGGTTTAATCTATCTATCTAGTTCTCAGAGCTGGAAACTGTAAAAGCTGAAAAAAATCATCTGATTTCCATCTTTTTCTACAGTTTTTTTTATACACTTTTATATGTAATGTTTGGTTCCATCGGGAAAATCGACCAAATCTAAGCTTAAAATTGAGACGTTTCAGCAGAAATTACACTAGTTTGGACCTAAAACATTTTAGTTTCAACGTAGTGCAAATCTGAACTGCATTAGCAACATTAACAACATACTTTGTGTTTTGTAAAGCAGTTTTAGGAAGGAAAATGTGCCAAAAACAAACATAGTTTGTTGCTTCCGACTGTTTGTAGCAGTTTTTCCTCTGAGTTCATTAATACCTGCAGCAGCATCCATATGAGCGACTCTAATGCACATTTTTGAACGCAGAACAACAGAAATTACTTGCATAACTACTTGTAATCATAAATTAGTTGTAAAATGAAAGCTCCTCAATGGGCCTGAGGATCTGTACTCCTTAAAAAACATCACATAAAACCTATTTGTAAGTACTGACACATCTCTGACAGCTGCTTCATATCTCCGTTGGCAGCATTTGTTCTGTCTCGTTAACTCGGGAACGCTGTCTGCATGGTAAAGTCGAGGACAGAGCTGCTGTCGGTTTGTCAGCTCTGATCCCGGAGGTCCTTCCTGACTGTCGGTGAGTCTGCTTTCTCTATTTCACTCTCATTTTCTGCGTCTCCTGCGACGCTCTGTTTGCTCTGCAGGTCGACCTCAGACAAACAGACGTCTGGTCTGCTGTAAAAACCATGACTTTATCAGCCTCGTATCGGTCCTCGTCGGGCCTGAATGTGGAGGCTGTTTGCCCTGCAGCGCTCTAACTGTGGCTTTTCTAATGTGGAGGGAAGTGAAAGGAAAGAAAGAACCTTGTCAGACGGGGGCCGTGATGAGATGGAGTCAGCGTGGCTCCTGTCGGCCATATGGTAAATCCATCTGCCCTTCTTCCGCCACGGCACTAAAAGTTAAGCAGGACATTCGCCCAACGTGTCCCGAACGAGCTCCTCTTGTCGCTTTCTGTCCGGTCGCGTTATGCAAACAGGCGACGGCGGGCAAAACTAAAGTTCACAAGCTGAGGACGTGATGTTCTCGGGCGCTACGTGGCCAATAAATCTTGCACTTCTTCTCCGCCGTGAGTGTTTGTGCACAACTCGTGGCGAGGATGTGCGATGCTGACTCGAGTATGCAGAAAACACCATATGTTTAATCCCTCCTGCTTTCCTGGACACCTTTGCAGCTCCACCTGCACCTCGGGGCCGCTGAGGTTCCACCCAAACAGATCTTTGGCTGTCAGGGAGAGAAAACATGGAGCTGTGTTTGTGTTGACGGTGCAGAGTTCAGTGTTGCAGCGTTTCAGCTATAAAGGCTGAAAAGCCTGAGATAAAGCAGTCATGTCTCATGTTATCTACTGTAGATTATAGCGCATAAACTATTTGCTGTTTAACTGACTAGTAGAATAACAGAAAAGTATTATATTCACATCAAAATACAGGCAGATTTGCAGCTTTTCTCTGTCTCAGTGATGTGTAAATATAGATACAGTAAACTGGAGGCGCTGTTTTGCTTTTTGCATTTGAATATTGTTCACTGTAGAGCAGATTAACTCTCGTATCGCCCTGTGGGTCAAGATTGACCCGTTTTAAAGTTTGAAAATCTGGGGGGAAAAAAATTTCACAGTGAAACTTCTGATGTCCACATTTTCAACATTTTTGGGAAATCTTTGAACATTTTTTGGTGGAAAAAAAGGAAATGTTAAAAATGTTTCTTAAGAACATTCACAAAAAAATCAACTAAAATCCAGCGAATTTTGCTGGATTTTGGTTGATTTTTATGTGAATGTTCTTAAAGACAATATAAGTTTTACTGGTATATATGTAATCACTTTAGATATTTTTAGGATTTTTTTGGAAGATTTTTACTCATTTTTTGAAAATATTTGCAAGAATTTTCTTGCAAAATTTGGGGGATTTTTTTAAAATAAAACTTTTAAGGGAAACTTTGAAGAAATTATTGGAATTTTCTTCCTGAAGGTTTTGCAAATTTTCCGAAATTTGGGAATTTTTTTTATTAATTTTTAGATTGTTTTCAGACAAGGAAACAATATTTTTTGGTGCCCGTAAATGAGGACAAAAGGAGGGTTAAGTCCCAGATTCAAATGAAATATTAAAGGTCCATTTCACAAAATGTTTGTCCAACTGTTGGAAAATTGCATTTACTGTTACTGTTAACTGAGTTCTAGCATTTCATCTCACGAAAGTTTTGCTATTTGGCACTGAACTACACCAAGGACTTCTAGAGATTGCATTAGCTCTGCAGGTGTACCAAACAAAAAGTCAATTTTGACCTGATTATTAAATGACTATATTAAATATTAAGTGATCAGTGAAGGTGCATCAATTTTTGTAGCACATTTCATGATGAACTACCCAATATTTTTTGGAAGATTTCAATCAAAAAATACAAAATTGAACCTCATGATGCCACTAGACGAAAGGTAAAGGGAGTAATTAAGAGATGCACGATATTGGGGGAAAAATGGCATTGCAATATTTAGTTTTTCTGCAAAATATTTATATTATGAAAGAAACAGAGGAATTTTCACTACATGACTTGAATAACTCTATTTGCAAAGGTTGCAGGTTAAATCTTTAAAAATAAAATGCCACAATGCACTTTTGATGGGGTCATGGAGCAGACATGATGAAATGCAAATTGGATTATTGCATTTTAGATTCTCGGTTTAACCCTCCTGTTGTCCTCATTTACAGGCACTAAAAAATATTGTTCCCTTGTCTGAAAAAAATCCAAAAATTCAGCAAAAAAATTCCCCAAATTTATATAAAATTTGCAAAATCTTTAGAAAGAAAATTCCTTAAAAATTTCCCTTCAAAGTTTTATTTTTTTTTAAAAATACCCAAATTTGGGAAGAAATAAAAATTTTAAAAATGTAAATATTTTCAAAAAATGAATAAAAATCTTCCAAAAAATGCAAAAAAATCTAAAGTGATTACATATATATGAATAAAAGTTCTAATATTTTCTTTAAGAACATTCAGAAAAAATTCAACCAAAATCCAGCGAATTTCGCTGGATTTTGCTTGATTTTTTTTCCTGAATGTTCTTAAAGAAAAAATTTTTTAACATTTCTTTTTTTCCACTCAAACATTTTCAAAAATTTCCCAAAAATGTTGAAAATGTGGCAATTTTCTTTGTGAAAATATATATATTTTTCCCACATTTTCAAACTTTAAAACGGGTCAATTTGACCCGCAGGATGACACGAGGGTTAAATAATTATTTGCATAAAGTCTGCTCTGTGCTTTAATATTTCTCTTTCCAAATGTGGTGACGTTTCTGTCTGGTTTGTGTTTTTGCTGCTGCAGATGTCAGATCCTGTGTGATGATTTGACCTGCAGGAGGAAGATGAGGGAGGCTTTTGAGGGGGTTGGGAGGTGAAGGTTGAGGATGGGGGGTGGAGGTGGCAGGTTTTAGGGTTGGGGGTGTTTTCATGAGGTGCCAAGAGGAGGATTTATTTATTTTATTTTATTTTTTTTTTTAGCCCAAGCAGCAGGATTGACGCTGTGGAGGTTGATATGGGATTAAAATAAAAACCTGGGGTCTCCCTGTGGCTTGAAGCCAACTTCATGTTGCTAAACCTGGACCGGTTCATTCACACATGCTCCGAGTGAAAAGCGTGTTATCCTCCCTGCTTTATATTCATGAGCCGGCGGTCTGAGGTACCATCTCCCCTGGCAACCACAAGCCCCGCCCTCCCTCCCGTCTTCCTCCGACATATGAAAGCCATCTGTGTGCAGCCTTAATCTCCCTGCCGAGTCTGAGATTATTAGCTGGGAGTGATGATGTGGCGAACAAAGAGGCCTCGGTCAAGGAAAAAAAGAAAACGCTTTGCCAGAGCAGTTAATTCACCGGCAGCGTGTGTGAATGAGCTGCAAGTAAAACAAAGGCAGCCATTTAATCAGGCGCTTATTAATCAACAGCCACTAAACTCCGGAGTGTTGCATCAGAATAAGGAGTCAGTTCCAATTACGACGGCTGCAGCTCAGGCTGTTCATTCAGCCACTCGGGTCACATCAAAGATACGCTGCATTTTTAACAGAATGCACACTGCCGGTAATTGGCTTTGGTTTCTGTCTAACTTCAATATTTATCCACAGAGTAGATCACAGCTCAGGGCAGGAGTTGCTTTAAGCCTCTGAACCCCACTGTTGGGTTCAAAAAGGCCTGTTTTCTTTACAAAATCACCACAATTACACCATTTCTCAGAGCTGGAAACTGGAAAAACTGAAAAAAATCATCTCATTTACACCTTTTTCTACAGTCATTGATCAGTTATTATGCGACACATTTGGTTCCTTCGGGAAAATTAATTGAATTTACACTAAAAAGTCGTGACATTTCATCAGAAATCGCTAAAACATTTCAGTTTCAACCTGGCACAAATCTGAGCTTCATTTAGCCACAGTAATACCATACTTTGAGGTTTGTGAAGCAGTTTGAGAAAGGCAAATGTACCAAAACCCGACATTTTAGTGTAGTTTGTTGCTTCCGGCTGTTTGTAGGAGTCTTTCCTCTGAGTTTTCTTTACAAAATCACTAAAATTACACCATTTCTCAGAGCTGGAAGCGAAAAACTGAAAAAAAAAAATCATCAGATCTGCACCTTTTTCAACAGTCATTGATTATTAATAGCATTTAGCGTTTGGTTCCATTAGGAGAATGAACCAAATCTAAGCTTTAAATCGTGACATTTCATCAGAAATCTCACTAGATCGAACTTAAAACATTTCACTTTCAACATGGTGCAAATCTGAACTTCATTTAGCCACATTAACAAAGTACTTTGAGTTTTGTGACGCAGTTTGAGCCAACAAAACAGTTTGCCAAAATCCTAAGTTTTAGTGTAGTTTGTGGCTTCCGGCTGTGAGTTTTCTTTACAAAATCACACCATTTCTTAGATCTGGAGACTGTAAAAACTGAAAAAACTCATCTGACTTACACTTAAATGCAGTTCAGACTCATGCTATGTTGGAAATAAAATAAAAAAATCGCAGTAGGCCCGACCTACTGCGATTTCTGATGAAACGCCACGATTTTAAGCTTAGATTTGGGTAATTTTCCCAATGGAACTGAATGTCACACATAGTAACTGCCCAATGACTGTAGAAAAAGGTGTAGAACAGATGATTTTTTTCCCCAGTTTTTACAGTTTGCAGCTCTGAGAAATTGTGTAATTTTGGTGATTTTGTAAAGAAAACATAGAGAAAAAACTCCTACAAATAGCTGGGAGCAACAAACTACACTAAAATTTAATGTTTTGGCAAACTTTTTTGCGCACATTTGCTTTCCTCAGACTGCTTAACAAAGCTCAAAGTATGTTGTTAATGTGGCTAAATGCAGTTCAGACTTGCATCATGTTGAAACTGAAATGTTTTTTGCAATTTCTGATGAAATGTCACCATTTTAAGCTTAGATTTGGTTAATTTTCACAATGGATCCAAACATCACACATAACTGATCAGTGACTGTAGAAAAAGGTGTAAATCAGATTGGGTTTTTTTTGTTTTTTTTTCAGTTTTACAGCTTCCAGCTAAGCTTAAAAAATGATTTAATTAAAATCACTTTATTCTACATGTCTTATTTAAAAATTTGCCAAAAACAGTCATTTGTGCTAACTAGATTCTGTAAAATAAATATTCTGCACTTATTGATGCAAATGTGAAGCCATGACTGACTCAGTTGTGACCAACAGTCATGAGACAAAAATTCAGTTTTCAGGTGAACTGCAGGCAGTGTTCATGCAGAGCAGCATTTAGTGTGTAGGCTAAGCTAAAGACAAGCTTGTGAAGTTAAATTATTTCACTACATCTCAATAAATATTTCCGTGTAGTTTAGTTATTGAGTTATTCCGCTGGTCAACTATTAAGTCTAAATAAAAATGACAAACCTTCTCTAGTTCCTGCTTTTCAAATAAAAATAATTTATTATATATAACTAAAACGATGCAGAGTTGATATTAATCAAAGCTGTGATGGATGTTTTCTACTATTTTCTGATAATTCATTTGTAAAAGATGAGATTTCTAATTGATAACTTTTCTAACACCACAAATGAGTGATTCTTCAAGCTATTTATCTAATAAATTGAAACCATCACCAGAGCAGATTGTTTATAAGTCAGTCCGACTAAAACGATGCTCAGTTTTTGCCTGTTTTGTTGTGAGGACAAACAAATTACTCGCATGACTTCTTGCAGTAAATAAGCTTGGCAGGGTGTCAACTGGATTGATTACCATGAAGCAGTTAATAAATTGCTTTGTCATTCTTGTTCCTGCTTATATGAACTCACACTTATTATTCTGTGGTTATGTTTTATTGAAAACAAAAAGGTAACAGTGTAAAAAAAAAAAAAAAAAAACAGCTTTCTTTAGACTATTTCATTGATTCCACATTGTAGAAGAACACATTGATCAAAAGGCAGCGACACTTAATTTGGCTTAAACTTCACTGAACAATGTCACATTTCCAGCAAAGTTAGCAAAAACAAAACACCTCAGACAATTTATCAGGATCTGATTAATCAGCTGAGAGGAGACAAAAAGTCACAACAGTAATAGAATCAAAACTGCTTTCAAACGTCCGCTTTGACAGCTAACGGGGTTCATCATTTTTTGACATCAGATAGTGTTTGTTACAGTAAATGATTAATGTGTTAGAAGCAATACAGTTAAAAAAACACTCAGCACAATTAGGGAGCAAAGGTGATGTAAACTGACACAGTGTTCATACAATTAGTGCATTTAAAAAAAAAATATATATATATATATATATATAACAGCTGCTTTTCACAGGGCACCGTGACACTATTCAACAACAAAAATACAAACGGGTCATCAGTAGCCGTGATTCCATAGAACTCTGAAGCGAGGCAAACGTCTGAAATGTGGCACAAAAAAGAAAATAAAGACAAAGAAACAAACACATCTTTCTCCATGTATGCAAGAGAAAATGTCAGAAAAATCTATATGCGGATTAACCCTTTATAGAAAAAGTAAAAAACTACCTGAACTGAGCAAAATTGGCAATAAATTACAGAAACACGGCTTGGTAGTTAGTATTTTCCCATTCAGGACCACAGAATATAAAGTAAATACCAGTGTCAGTGTTAAGCTAGTGTTATATTTACTGTATAAAAGAGATGCTAGGATCCTAAAAGGCCTGAGTAAATTTCTCTCTAAAGTCTTTATTCAGGCGTTCGTGTACCCTCTGATTCTGGAATACATACATGGTGATCTAGTGTGTACATATAGGACTAAAAAACAGTAGAATAATCTGTCTGTGTGTCCATGCAGTAGTAATAACAGAAATACCTCCATACTGCATGATTGGAACAAGCAAAAGCACATGAAGGTAACATCTCCAACAAAAAATGTAACAGAAATAATAATTTTGTGGACCAGCTGTGCTTCTTTAGTGAATGTCAAGAATTTAAAGTAACCCTCTGAACCCCAAAACCCGCCAGCAGGTTTAAAAGGCATGTCGTTTTTTATTTTAAAGTGGCAAAATTAGATTAGACGAAAACAAACCGAAGCAACTGGCAGATTTTCAACTTTCTGATGTTTCTTGAAAGTATCGTGTGACGTACGGCTCTGTTGGGAAGATTAACCAAATCTAAACTCCAAATCGAAATTCCTTTATTCTACATGTCTTGTTTAAAAATTAATGGTTCGCAATGTTCAGATTCTGTAAAAAGCTAAAAATTCTGTGTGCCTCGGTCCAACTAGGAAACTATCAGTGACTCAGCTACAACCAATAGTCACATGTCAAAAATTCCTAGACTTTTCAGCTGAACTGCAGGATGAGTTTACATGTAGCAGATCGAAGATGAGTCTGAAAACAAATAAAAAATGTGAATATTCAAATGAAAAAATAGCATTAGAGCCAGCATTTTTGCAGTATTTTTTAAAAAAATAAAAAATTTAAAGTTGTACATTTTGATTCCAAAAGTGTTACATTTTTGTACAATTAGATCAACAAAATTCTACTTTTTTTGTCCCTTTTTATGATTTATGTCATTGTAAGTGTGTCATTCTGCACAGGAGACATTTGAGTTCTCTCTGCTTCTTTATGGTTGTACACAAGTTTATATTGCAGTGAAAAATGAGGAAAAATGTGACAAGAGGTTAAAAAAAATGGCCCAGAAATCGTTTGGAGTTCAGAGGGTTAAACAACCTATTAAATATCAGTCACCGTAGTTAATAAGTTGGTTCATTGGTCATGTCAGCAAGTGAGGAATTATTATTTAGTGGTCCTGCTCTGCTGGTAAAATAGTGAAACAAGCCAGCTGATTGAGGCATCTTTAAGTGTATTTGGCTGTAAATAAAGTTTCTCTCCTTTCTACAACAGTGAGCTGAACACAGCGTCTGCACTTCAGTAATCATCACATAAAAGAAAATGTTGTCCTTCATAAAGCAGCTCCAGGGTAGTTCTGACAGACTCTCATCTTCTGTATTCAGCAATTTGCAGAGCTGATCTGCCTGAAAGAATTTCTGAAACTATCACTCCAGAGGCTGCAAATGGCTCTCATGGTATAAACGTTCATACATCACAGTGTATTAGTTTTATCAGTGTGGAGGTTTGTGGACAGAAGCCTTCGGTGTGCCGAGGTTATCTCACTGGGCCTGTGTCAGCACGGGAATGTCGATCTCTATGGCCGACATGCGGGAGCGGGTGGAGTAGCGGTGGCCGGCGTAGCTGGAGGCGTAGCCCTGAGAGGGAGCGTAACTCTGGGATGGAGCGTAACTCTGGGATGGAGCGTAGCTTTGAGAGGGAGCGTAACTCTGAGAGGGGGCGTAGCTGTAGGCCTGAGTCCCTCCGACCTCTGATCCATACCCATCCGGAGCAGAAAGCTGAGACATGTAGACCTGTGTAGCAGCCGGGGCGACCACGCTCTGAGCGTAGCCCTGCGACGGAACAAAAGGCTGAGTGTCGATCACCGTGGGAGGAAACGGCTGCGGTCCATAAACCGGCGAAGGAGGGAATCCATTAGCGGTTAGCGGCTGCGCAGACAGAGAGTTGGACATGGATGGTAGAGGCAACCAGAAAGGCGACGGCAGCTTCTTACACATGCAGTACCACATGAACATTAGCAGCGCTGCTAGCATCAGGCCTCCAGAGCAGCCGATGGACACGTAAACAGCGAAGCCGTCGGAGAAAATGTTGTCGTACTTGATGTTCATCTCCTTAGTGCGGAACAGGAACCACACTGAGGGCGCCAAGGGAATCGCTCCGCCCAGGAACAGGAACATCCCGGCCACCAGGTGACATCCGGCACTGTTCACCAGGAAGCGGATGGTTTTGATGTCCGGTTCGGGTTTGTCTGAGCAGCAGCAGGTCTTACACATCCCAGCCATGCACAGCAGCAGGGCGAAAGATCCGAACATGATGCCGATAGGGAGGCAGAACTGCAGCAGCCGCAGGTCCAGCTGGTCCACCTTAGAATACCACTGGAGAATAAACAAAAACAGGATTTATTTGGATCATTTAGGACATAAAAGTGACAAAAAAACAGCAGATGAGAGGAAAAATACCTCTGAATCATAGTAGTAACATCCTGAGTAGCCATCCTGCTTCACACATTTAGCCCACAGCCCATCATACACGCTGATATTCTTGGCGTTGCGATTGAAGGTGACGAGTCTGGTTACACGCCACTGTGGGATTACCGCCGCCACAGCGATCCCACCCACAGACACAAAGGCGATGATGAAGGAGAAAGCGTTGGTGGCGTGGATGTCCCGGCACGACATGGCTGAGGCTGCTTCCTGGATAAACACAGGAAGGCAGACACAAAGCAGCGGCTGCTCAGTCCAAAGGGAACAAACTGTGAATAATTTCTTGCGTGCAGAACTCCTGGAAGAAGAAGAAGAAGAGGCCCGGCTATAAAAGTTTATCTGAATGGCCCCATTACCATTGAAGTGAGCTAACTATGCCACAGGCTGACCTAGCTGTGGGCTACCCCCTGTATCTCTATTCACCACAGTGCAGTTGACCCAATATCTGCCGTCCCCGAGAAACAATGGTCTCATTTCATCAGCAAACAAAGTGGGAATGATTCGGTGGCTGAAGCTGCAGGGAGAGACTGTCTATACAGCAGTGCATTACAGAGACTGCACAGCTCAACAATACGCAATTATATTAGAGGCTTGAACTTTCTGTAAATGACAGCGTGCAACAGAGGCTGACCACAGCAATGCAACTTCATGGGTACAAGCTGATACAGTTGTTCAGCTCTGACAGCTCTTTGCTGGTTAGCAGTTAGTTCTGCGGGTAATTTAAGTCTTATTTACTATGTTTAAAGTACTTTAGGTAATAATACTTCTGGCACTTATCCGATTATCAGTGTCAATATTATTTAAAAAACAATTCTCAACAATAATAATACTTTAAAAATGTGCTGTTTTAGCTCTAAAGCAGGTGTCTCCATCTATCTGTAATAATTCTGTTGTCATGAGCAAGTACAGCTGCAACGATTCTAGTTGTCAACAATTAAATGAATCTTTTCTGTGATTAATTTATAAGATCAAGTCCAGCTTCTAAAATGTGAATATTTTTTAACATTCACATTTTATAATATTTATCTTCCCATTTTCTGATATTTTAAGGACCAAACAACTAATAAATTAGTTGAGAAAATAATCAACAGATTAATCGACTGTGAAAATAATCATTAGTCCAGAGTGCTACCTGATAAAGCCAACCAACACTGAAGGATAACTGTTGAAATGTTCTCTTAATTTATTAAAAATATGTGAAACATGAATGCATTTCAACACAGCTCTGCATAGGAGTGTATGTTGTTCTAAAGTTTCACAGCAAGTTTTCATTTATAATGCAAATGTGTATCAGTTCTAAATCTCTGTTATCAGTCTTCTTGATGACTAATACTCAATATCAGCCCTGGAGTCCAGTTCTACTTCTAATAATATCTTTTTGATAAGTTAATATTTGTGCATTTGTAATTGAGGCTAAATGATATGCAAATAAAGCCATTATAATGCAATTATTTTTGACAGATATTGCAAAATGAGTCAATTTTAGTGGTAATGGTCATTTAAGCATTTCTTTCTCCCTGACACAAATGTTAAAATTATGTAATTTTTTTTTTTTTTTTTTGCTGCAGTCTGCACCAAACAGGCACCATGATGCTTCATTTTTAATGACACATTTTACCCTTGTAAAAAATGTAACTCCTGCAATTTGGATATTGCTCTTGGCGGATAAGATTTAGAGTAAATGTTCCGCTCTGCTTCTAATGTCTTAACTTTACTTTGTGTACTTTCATGGCTTCCATTTAATCCACTGTTACAGACGTGTATTTTATTCTGCTTCACTTTAAGTACTTTAAAGTGTCAGAAAATATGATTAACTGTAACCCACCTGTGAAAATGATCTGTTAGGTTTTTTTAAACCAGCACTGGGAAGTACAGAAGGAAAATAAAGTACAATAAAACAAGCTGACTACAGTAAAATAACTGTACAAACAGGAGACGAGCTGTAAATTAAAGCCAGATTAGTGGGAGTGAATATTACGAAGAATAAGAGAGTAATAACAGGCCTTTAACCAGCTGTTATTACATCCAAAACAACAGGTTGTCAGCTAGCATAGCAGCTAGCTAGGCTAACTATCGATAGTTTTGCTAGCTCTGACAGATTGTGTGTTTGAATTATAATATCTATAATCAATACCTGCGTGTATCAATAACTCAACTAGGTAAAGTCGATTACCTGAATGTGATTAAATTGAAAAAGAGATGTTTAAGGCTAACTACTTAGCAAGCTAGCTGATGCTAACAGTTAGCGTTACAGTAACCTGTTGCATCTCGATGGTTTTCAAAATGTAAAACTCAACCTGAAGCTAACTAAATCTAACGGAGGTCACGGTACCTGGTGTTTTCAGATGTTGAACCGGGTTTACAGTGAGGTTGGAGGCATTTTTCGGTTCTCCGGTAGGGACTCGAACAGGAACCGGAGCTCGGTCGGTTACAGTGAAGGCCGAGGAGAGTCTCCGCCCTGAGCGGTGCCTGACAGGATGTTCACCCGTCAGAGCTCCGGCGTCGCTCTTTTTCTTATTCCATAAATTAAACAGTTTTATTTGTTTGTTTATTGCTTTTTTTAACTTGGAAAAAATGCGTCTTTTATCTTAATTAATAAATATTTTTTGTTTTGTTTTTTGTTTACGTTTCCTCGAAAATGACGTCATTCTTTTTAAAGTATTATTAACGTTTCATTTATTTATTTATCTTTATTTTATTGCCCCAAATGATCCCTAATACATCAAAACAAAAATAAGCATTAAAATCATAACGATTAATATACATGGACCTGATAAAATGCACAAATAGCATGAAAAAATATAAATATCACCTAATATGTGATCAAATATCTCCAAAAGAAAAAAAAAATGACACAATATAATAGCTATGTAATTATAATATAATACATTTGCTATATTATGTTATTTTCAGCCAAAGGAAGCATATTGGTTTTAAAAATATATATAAATCACCATGTTTTATGGTAGACATCATCTTTATGTATGTATATATCTATTTTTTTTTTTTTTTTTTAATCGTTTTCACAATGTGTAGCTCCTTCTGTTTTTCTCATGATGCTTTGCACTGTGGCCGTTGGACTTTTAAAACACTTGGATACAACTTTATAACCACAATGTGTAGCTCTATCAGTGATGGACCCTGGACGTGACATTTTGAGTAAAAAGAAACAAAAAATGGTTAAATGATGTCAGCCGTTCCTCATAGTTATAGTGTATCACAATTATCAAGGACATTGTAGAAATTAGCAGTAACATTTGGAATGATACAGAGACTGCATTTTCTCAAAAATGTATGACATTTTCAAGAGGTACACAGAATTTTAGACATTTTTATGCAATCTAGCACAATGTCTTAGTGTGGTTTGTCACTTCCAACCAAAAAAAACAACTTGTTGATCAAAAAAAAAAACATTATAAATCACAATTTCAGTATGAACAATGTGGGTAAACATAAAACATAACCTTTAAACTGCAAAAATATAAGTTTAAGAATTTGTCCTGGTATTATTTGTTTACTAGCTGTATATTAAACCGTGTTTCTGTTTATTTTATATATTTTCAGGTTTCAGCTCAGGTGAATCGAGCTACTTTCCTCCCAGATGAGCTCATTTGTTCTGTTCACAGATAAAATCAGAACTCTATTGTTGCTCTGTTCATCTTCTCAGGGGATTCACTCTTTGACCTCAGTGCTGAAGTCTTTCTCCTGGATAAATCAATTTGTGCACAATGCAGGAAAAGTCAGTGAAAACCTGAAAATCAGAGTCTTGGCTGATCAAATTCTTCTTTTTGTGTCTTTCAGGAAGGAGACGTTCGCATCCACATGATCTATAAATCTGCAGGTCAGGAGATACTCAGCGATCTGCTCGGAGGTAAGGACTTAATGAGCAATTAATATTTATAGAGGTAAAACTGCTGTTTGGTTTCTGTGATGTACTTTAATTCACCTTAAACACTGAAAGTGTGTTTTTGTGTTCCTGAATGTCAATAATAATTAATGTTCCTGTTTACCAGGTGATCTACCGGAGCCTCCGTTTCCCAGCCCTCCGTTTCCAGGATCCAGAGTCGTTCACAGGAGGAAAAAGAGACAAGTATGAGTCAGCTTTTACATCTTCATCATTTTCTATTTATTTCATTATATTTAATTACTAGCAGTATTTCCACAACTGTGTTCTTTTAACTAGTCCCTGCCTCAGCATATTAATTGCTAGTTATGTTGGTTTAGTGTGATATTTTTCATGTCTACTTGTTTTGTAATATTTTTTGATCAGTTCAGGCTGTTTTATCTAAATTTATAATGTATATGTGGACAGTTGTGGATATTTCTCCTTCAGAAATGTATTATTTAAACTTTAAAACTTTAGCTGACTCATTATAGGCTCTTAGATAAGACAAAACTTTATTAATTCCTAAGGAAATTATTGTGCCAGATATTTCTTGTTGTATATATTTAGTATTTTTATTTATTTTTATTTTTTAAATTACTGGGAGAATTTCCTCATATGTGAGTTTTGTTTATCCAAATATTTTTGGGCCAATTTTCCAACTCAGTCCACTGTGATATTTTTTGATCAGTTAATGCTGTTTTATCTGTATTTAAAATGTGTATCTGGACAGTTATATGTATATTTTCCTTCATAAATTTAGGATTTAAATGTTATTTTTTGTTTTTATTTGTTGTTTTTATTTCATGGTCTCTAAGATTAGATAAAATAAGATTAAACTTTATTAATCCCAAAATAAATTCTTATGCCAAATGTAGGTTTTTTCATTTTATGAATATATTTTTAATTAGTAGAAGTATTTCTCAAGAATATTGTATTGGCATATCAAACTTTATATGTATATTTGTTTTGTAATATTTTTTGATCAGTTAATGATGTTTTATCTCAATGTAAAATGTGTATCTAGACAGTTATGTATATATTTTCCTTCATAAATTTACAGTTTAAACTTTTTTTATTCGTGCTGATTTATTATACTGTATTTTTGGCAGGATTTTATGGCTGGAAAAATATTGCTTGTTTTTTTTTTGTGTGTGTTTATTTTGTAATGTTTTTTGATCAGTTAATGGTGTTTTGTCTGTATTTAAAATGTGTACCAGGACAATTACATATATTTTAGCTTCAATTTTAAGCATTTATTTATTTATGGTAATTTATTATCGTCTGTTTTTTTGGACTTTATGCTTTGTGCATTTATAAATCTTTTTATTTTATCATCATTTTAACAGACCTGCTGATGGATTAGTCACTGTTTGTCCAAACCTGCTGTTTTCTCCCTCCATGTTTTATGTTAATTCACAAAGAAAGTGCAGTTTCCAGCTCTCCTCCCACACATCTCCTCTTCGTCTTCTTCATCTTCTTTTTTCATGAAATATTTATCTGCTGCTCCTCAGACAGTCAGATGTCTGCAGCTGAATGTTTCACAGCTGCTTTTATTTTTATTTCCAACAGACTAACCTGGTTTAGCTTCGCAGAGTTCACGTTTATTGATTTCTTTTATTTCCTTCGTGATGCAGGAGACACGAGTTGATCTTCGTGTTTACTGATATTTAAAGTCTGTCTGTCTTTATGATAAATCTCTTGTTTCTCTTCAGGCTCCACGAGCTTCACGGAGTGTCGACGATGAGACCAAATACATCGAGCTGATGGTGATCAACGATCATTTAATGGTAAGAATATACATTTATTACATGCTGTGTGTGTAAAATGAAAAAAAAGGAAAAACTTAATATATATTTTTGAACAGTTTACTGCTATTTTGTACATTTTCCCACATTTGGAAAATTACAGATAATATCTAAATAAATATGTAAATAAAAATAAATAACATATTAAACCTTAAAAAGCAGCTGAAGTTGTAAATAATGTCCACATCAAAAGTCAGTAATTTTACAAATGGTAATTCATTGTTTTGCAACATTTTGACTGAAAATGATGCATTTTATTACTCTATTTAAATCAGCGAAAGATATCATATTTTACAGATATTTACTGTTATTTGAAAGAAAGTATATGTATGTTAAGGACTAAAAAATGATAAATAATACATAGTACAAATGCTTGATTTTTGGCGAATTTTTAAACGAGACATGTTAAATAAAGTGATTTTGATCAAATGTACAGTATCAAAATTTTAAATTTTCCTACGTCACACACAATTAGTTCATTATTAGACGATTGGAAAGTTGAAACTCTCTCTGTTCTTTCAGTTTTTACAGTTTGTCGCTATGAAAAATTGTGTATTTTTGGCACATTTTTTAAAAACATAGCTTGAAGATCAAGCTTGCCAGTGGTTATATTGGGTTCAGAGGGTTAAATGGTGATAATAATAATATGTGAACATACATCAGTAAATTGTTGATTTTGCAGTTTAATGAGAGAAAAATGTAGAATATTAGCAGCCTGATTCTCAAGACTAAACAAAGTGAGAGTGTGGCTTTAAATGCAGCCTTTATTGTGAAGTTTAATCCAAATCTACCTGACTAACATCCACTGGGACTGGATTTGTTTAGTTTTCAACACAGTAAAGGTGATATTAGCAGTGAATGTGCAGACTGAGGCTCCTTCTCCACATTTAAATGCCTTAAAGCGATTTTTTTCCATCCATGACTATCTGAAGACACAGAATGACCACAAAAAGGCCTACAAGAGACACAAAACGGCTATAGAGACACAAAACAATCACAAAAACACACAATAAGCCTATAAGAGACACAAAATGGCTACACAGAGACGCAAAATGACCCTAAAAACAGAGTTTTTTCAAAGAGAAAAATGTAGAATATTAGCAGCCTGATTCTCAAGACACTAAGCAAAATGAGAATGTGACTTTAAGTGCTGCCTTTATTGTGAAATTTTGGTCCAAATCTACCTGATTAACATCCACTGGTACTGGATTTGTTTAGTTTTCTACACAGTAAAGGTAACATTAGCAGCGAATATGCACACTGAGACTCCTTCACCACATTCAAATGCCTTAAAGTGAATTTGTTCCATCCCTCTGTGTCTCCTTCTCTTCAGTACAAGAAGCATCGGCTCTCCGTCGGCCACACCAACAACAAGGCGAAGACAGTGGTCAATATAGCTGACATGGTAAGAATCCTATTGATCCTCTTCTTGGAAAGCTCTCCACCGGCTCTCCCAGGCATCTGCAGCTGATTTCTCATTTAACCGGCGTCGCTCTCTTTTGTTTAAAGCCTCTGCTGACCCACAGCGAGCCGCCATTGACCGGCCAGTTAGGAGTTTTCAGGTTTCAGGGGGAGCGGAGCTGCAGCGGCATCCCGGCAGTTATTTCCATGTTTGATTATTTGTAGCCCCGTCTGTGTGCTGTGTTACTGAAATGTGAGCGGCTGCAGGGTCACGTCTGTAAGCCGATAGGACGGTGAAGCTGGAGAAAAAGGTCACGCCGTTTGCTGTGTCCTTGAAGATGATCATATGAAGCTGGCTTGGTTTGGGACGGACGCATTGATTTCTACTGAGCATGCTCAATAAAAACATCTGCACACATTATAGTCGGTAAAACATGGTGGGTTTTTTGGACATGACATCAGCTTAATGGTATTTTAATGCATTTATTTGCTCTGCATGTGAACAACAGGTTATTATTACACAAGAGGGAGGAGATATTTTCAAGTTTCTGCATTCAAATTTCATGTGTTTTGGACAAAGACGCTTTTAGATGAGTGGCATTTAGCGACTGCCAAGGACTGGAGGGGCAAGAAATCCTTCCAGTTGAATCATCGATGCAAACAGTGAGCGACGTGTTAGAAAGTATGAAGATCTGGGATTTAAAAATAAGAAAAGCACAAGGCTGAGTGTATAAAAATACTCGCAGGGGTTCTTTCAGTCAGAAATGTCCAATCACAAATGACTTTAGAATATATTTACAACATGGAAAATTACAGGAATTTGCAGCAGATGAACTGAATAGTTTTATTTGGAACTTTAAAAGCATCCACGTAAAAATATATACTTTTCTAAATGGTTATTTGTTCTTTCACATTTGAAATTAAATACTGTATTTAAACCAGCACAAAATATATTTTTTTTATGTAAGTATTTTTTTCAGATATTTTGTGTTGTCTCAAAGAAAAATGATATATATTGGGGACTGAAAACATTGAATTGTAATCGTTAGTGTACAGACAGTATCTAACAAACCATAAAATTACACTTTTTTTCCTTTTTTTAATATTCAGTATATTTTCTCTGATATTAGTTGGGTTTTTTTTGTTTTGTTTTTGCAGTGTATTATTACCAAAATGCACAAATTTAAAATTTCTGGGAAAGTAACGCTTTAACTTTAGGTGTATAATATGATAATGCTCAAATTACATGATAATAACTCAAATCACAGGAAAAAATCATTTAGTTGTTAACCTTTAAAAAACAGACAAACTTTATAAAGTAATCTGTAATTTTATAATTTATTCTTTTACATTTGAAATTTAAAATTGCAATGCTTTGCTATATTTAAGTCTAAAAATAATTTTATATTATTATTTGAAAAAAAAATTATATAATTTTTTGTTATGCAGTTGTTTCATATATTTTTCCCATTTTGTAGCATTTACTGTACTTAGTGTATTTAAGTTAATGTTACTCCTTGCTGCCAGATTTTTACTTTTTTTAACTTTTTTATTTACATAAATTTCAAGGAAGGTACAGATAGTAATTTGTTCTTTTACTATGTTAAAATTTTGTGTTTTAGGAACTAAAAATGTTCTTTTTTTTGCTTTGTTTGACATTAAATTACACAGTTTACTTCTGTATTTAAATCGGGGGAAAAAATCAGATATTTGCCATCATTTGGAAGAAAAAAATGAAATTATTCAGGATTGAAAAGTAATAAATAACAATAATAGACAATATATAGTAAGCTATAAAACTACACTTTTAAACAGATTTTTTTCTGGCACCTTTACTGCCATATTTTCTTTTTTCTTTTTTTTTTTTAGTGTATTGTTAACAGAATGTAGAAAATGTGAACTTTAAGGAAGCTTTAGTTTTATGTGCAGAACCGTATAAAGCAGCACAGCTCTGGTGCACACTGACTGTCTGAAGCTGCTATTGTTCCCTTCACACCCTTATTATTTAATATTTTATCTAATCTCTCCACACAAACTGGGATTAAACTGCTCATCTCTCTGACCGCTCCGTCAGCTTTTCCTTCACATTACTGGCGTTGAGTTTTTCGTGTTGTTGCTCTGCTCTCCGGTGTTTGTCTGGCCTGCAGCCCCGACAGGTTTTCCGTCTTATGAAAGCAAACATTATTATTTGCCGGCGAGTTTGCAGCCGGTTCGTCCTTCAGACTGTAACCTGTGTTGACTGTCTGGTCTCTGGTGGCGGCTTCACTCCCACTGACTGCTGCAGACGTTCCTGAAGCTTTCAGGCACTTTAATAAGATGCTTCCTTCCTAAACATCAGGTTTACTCTCAATTCAACAGATTTTCAGGGAGCAGCTCAACACCCGGATCGTGCTGGTTGCCATGGAAACCTGGTCGGCCGACAACAAGTTCAACATCGACGACGACCCCATGGTGACCCTGAAGGAGTTCATGAAGTACAGGAAGGACTTCATCAAGGAGAGATGCGACTCTGTTCACCTCTTCTCGTAAGTCTGGGAATTAAAAATGTGTTTGATGTAATCGAAACCTTTTTTTTTATTAAACACATTTTTTGTTTGTTTCTCAACAGAGGGAATCGCTTTCATAGCAGCTGGGGTGGAGCATCCTACATGGGAGGAGTTTGTTCTCTCACCAAAGGAGGTGGAGTCAATGAAGTGAGTCCTTGTTTTAACCACAAATACTGACTTTTAGAACTCCAAAAAGTCAAGCTTGGGTTAGTTTTAATACAGGTAAAGCCCAGATTTGTCATCCTCTACTCCACGACATCCGTGACTCATTGTTGGGTTTCTACTGAGGTTTTTCTTAAAGCTTACACCATGGAAAATTCATGGCAACATCAAAAGCAATGTGCTGTTATAAATCAGATTTAAAAACACAAAGACACAAAAAATATTCTAAGCGGCATAAAATAAACCCTAAACAGCACAAAAAAGCTACAGGTTGACGTCAAATGTCCACAAAAAGACAAAAAAATACCTCAAGGAAAATCAAACTGATCACAAAAAAACAAAAAATGCCTACAAGAGACAAAAATGGCTAAAAGTGACAAAATATGGCCACAAATATGCAAAAACTTGATCTCAGAGAAACACAAAATGTCTACTAGACACACTAAATAGCTATAAAATGCCTACAAAAAACACAATATGGTTACAAAGTGACACAAAATGACCACAATGACACACAAAATAGCAATTTAAAGACACAAAATGACTTCAGTAACACACACAAGGCCTACAAGAAACACAAAATGGCCACAAAGAGACACAAAATTACTGCAAGAGAGACAAAATGGCTACACAGAGACACAAAATGACCCTTAAAACACCCACAATGGCTGCAAGAGACAGAAAATGACTACCTAGTGACACAGGATGACCACAAAAACACACAACTGGGTCTACAAGAGACATAAAACGGGTATGAAGGGACACAAAATGACCCTAAAATATACAAAATAGTTACAAAAAGATGCAAAATGACCACAGAAGCACAAAATGCTTACGAGACACTAAATAGCTATAAAGAGACACGAAATGACCACAAAAACAAATAAAATGCCTACAACAGACACTGCAGATCATTCATCCTCTCAACACTGGTCCCTTTGCCCTTCATCTTAATAAATTCATTAGATTATTTTTTGTACTTTAAGCAGAAATGTCTTCATAACCTCCTTTTATTAAAGTTTCTTTTCTCTCGACTCATCTAATATTCAGTTTATTCTCCCGTTGTTTCTCCACCAGTACGGGAAAACAGATGAGATGGCCATAACTCTCGCTCAGTCTCTGGGACAGAACATCGGCATTTTCTCCGACAAGAAGAGGATCCTCAACGGTACTCAGATGAGCCCAAACGAGGGCTTCATTAATCAGAAGTTTACTTCATGAATCTCATTTTAATGAATGTTTTTTTTCCAGGTGAATGCAAGTGTGATGACCGCTGGACCGGCTGCATCATGGACGACATTGGGTAAGTTAGTTTGAAAGTACATTTCCTCGTCGTATCACAGATGACAGTGACTCAGTTTGTCATCAGAACAAACTGATCAGTTGGATGTTAGTCAGACTACGAGTTAAAAGTGCCCACATTTGTCATAAATGTACTGAAATTGTAAAAGCCTCATCCTGCCTACTCAAAACCTGTGAACATTTCTGTGTGTTTTAAAGCCATTAAATGTTACAGACTTTAAAAACTGAACAAGTTGGATGTTTGTTTCCATTAATTATCTCAAATTTTCATCTGTTTATTTGTCTAAATATGCCACTAGAGGCTTCTCAGTGTCACAGCTGCCTAATAGTGTATACTCATCCATGTGATGTATTTAGGGAATATCTGTAAATTGTAGCATCGGAGAGCAACCTAAATCTCGCTCTCCTCATCTAAACTGAGGTAAATCTGACATTGGAACAACTAATTTCACCATTTCCCAACTAATTTTTGGTCAAACACTCATCTGAGTTGCAGAACTGCAGTAATTAAGTGGAGACTAGAGGCTTCTCAGTGTCACAGCCACCTAATGGGGTCTACTGGTGCATGTGATGTGTTTAGGGAATGTCTGTAAATTATAGTGTCGGGAAACAACCTAAGTTACTCTCCACCTCTAAATTTTACATTGGGACACCTAATTTTGCCATTTTCAATCAAATTTTTTGGTCAAACAGTCACCTGAGCTGCTGTGCTGCAATTATTAATATGTATCATACAATATAACACAGAAGAACAGAAGAGTTACCTTTGATTAGATCATCCACATGAGAAAGAACTAAACATTTCTGCACCTTTATTCTTGTTTACATAGTGTGTTAAGAAATTTCTAATGTGTATAAGATCTGGAAAGAAGCTAATGCTAGAAAAGTATTATTCAGGGACAGAAAATGTGATGGAAAAATGATGCGCACCAGTGCAACCAATGTAAAAAACATCTATCTAGAGCCCTGATCTGTTTCCATCCACTGGACTGTTATTGTAGTTTAATAATTCACCACTAGGAGTCAGTGCAGCTTTATTTTCCACATGTCTTGTTTATATAACTTCATTGAGCGTCTCAGCAGTAATGTCTTATGTAATGTCTCTCCTGCTAAGATTAGAAAATAGGTTAGAAGTCAGACTGTGTATGTTTGTGAGTTTCCTGCAGGAATCCTGCCGCTGCTCGTCTTTAAACGTGTTTGTTTACTGAACCTGCTTGCTTTGGCGTCGCGCCACTGCGAGCATATGGACGTGTGTTGTGTGTCTGTGAGTGTGTACCCTTCTTCTGAAATACCTCTTGCGTTCCCCCTCTATCCCGAATGGGACAGCAGGTGAGCAGAAGCTTGCTCGAGCGTTGCTTGTGCTGGTTTTGATCCGACTGGCTGCCTCAGAGGAGGTTGTCAGTCACCACAACCTTTCCCATCTCATCCAGCAGCACTACAGCCGGCTCTGTGGGCCCAGCTTCTCTTTTTGTTGAACCGATATGAACAAATACAGTTTGATGTCCTGTTTATTAACACACTGGCTGTATTTTTCATAACTTCACATGATGTGTGTTCTTGAGTTTTTGGCCGATTCCACCGGCTGATCAAGCAAGAAAATGTTCTTAATTTCTCCTTACTGAAAGGCTCCTCCTCCTCCTCCTCCGCTCCGCCCTTTAGCCTCAGGACTTCCCATCACTTATTTTTATTCATGTCTAACCGATTGATACAGTCTGCAATGTCATTCTCATCTTAGCTCAATATTTATTCCCCTCCTTTAACAACAGGACGCTCCCCTAACTTTCCTGCTCTATTTGGTTACCATAACAACCCTGCTCTGATGTCATGAGGTCACATGACAGAGGACAGGTGACTCTGTGCTTCCTCCAGTTCCAATTTGCTTCCACTAAACCCAAGTCAATGGTATTTCAGACGTTTGTATTCAATGAGCGACCTCAGTCATGACGGGAGTTTACTTCTATCCCTCAGCACCTGCATGTCTGATCTACTTTAACTGACTGCTACTAACTGTTTTCACATTGTTTTCACAGGGTCTAGTTACTGTGTGTGTGTTTGTGTGGACATGAATGAGTGGGTTTGTCTGTTCACGTATATAGTTTATAACAGAAGTGAGTACAATATCATCTAAATGTCAAATGACTGAAAACTGTATCACCTTACAACAGTTGCACTACTTAAATAGCAGGTATTTGCTCTTATTTAAATTGAATACAAACCCTTTAGTGGGAACTCTTGTTTAATTTAGTACTTTGGATGGTTCTCATGCAGGAATATTCCTCTTCTTCCAGCTTTGGTAGACGGGGAGTCATATTGTCAGCCAGTGTTTTTGTTCATCTTCAGACATTCATCTATAAATATCATCTCCCCAACATCTTCTGCTCTCATGCAGCCCCACATCATCACACTGCCACCTCCATGCTTCACTGTCAGGACTATGCATCCACTGTGGTAGTCCTGGTCAGGTTCACACCAAACACGCTGGACTCCATCTGAGAACAGCAAATCTATCCTCATTTGACTAAATAATGTTCTCCCAACATTCATCAGGCTTTTTTTTTTTTTTAAAGTTCTGTCTTGCAATTTTGCACCAAAGACCAAGCAACAGTTTTGTTCTTGGATGTCGTCTATAGAGGTTGATGTTCTGAAGTGCCCTTCACTGTCTGAGCTTCACAGAAACTCTAATTTCCATTGAGTTTTCCTCCCTCTTGCTTGACACGGTATCATAAATGACCACGTCTTTGGCTCTTTTAGCTCCTGTTCCAAGTCTGAAGCAGCTGCCGTCTGTTTTTCACAGCTGGATTGTGAGAGTAGTTCACTGTCTGTGGAGTCATTTTAGGAGGACGACCACTGCAGCCATGATTAGTGCTACTATGGCTCCTTCTATACCTCTTGATGCAGCTGTGTCTCTACTGATTTTCAGTTGATCTTCTGGATCCTTTTACATCTTTGTGATGTCTCATGATCTCATTTTCTTTTCCATGTGGAGCCATGATGTAGACATGCAAACACCGGTCATAATTCCAAAACAGAGAAAGTTCTGCTCTTTACAGCCCATTTTAGAACCATGTTCATGCTGTTTGACTAAATTTCACTGAGTTTTTGCTTTGGGGCCTGATTTTTTTTAATCGTCTTTCTAAAATACCAGTTTTTTATTGTTCATAAGAGGAAATACTCTACTGTTTAACTGAAAAAATATAATTATTCAGAGGTGATACAGTTCAGAATGATTTGACATTAAAGTGATATTCCACAGGGGTGGACTCACTTCTGTTGCATACTGTATATTTATTTACTTCTACACAGTCCTTGTGTGGCAGCTTTTGGTCTTAAATCCTAACTAAACCTGGAATAACTTTGATAAAAGGCACAGTCTTTAGAGAAATCAGAACATTTTACTGCAATAAGGTTGAGTTAGGATTTGGAAATAGCTATATTTTGTAGCTTCAGTTACTTTTTCTTAAAACTTTTTGTGTACTTCTCATAAAAGAATCAATGTTGCGATGAACAAGCCAGGACAAAATATGTATTTTAAAGGGTGTAGCATTAGAAAATTAAATATTAATATGATGCATATGAGTACAAATAGCCAGACATGTCGAAGATTAGTCAGTCTTCAGAGTTGAATGACTGTGGTTCATTGTAGTTTAGATGCTGCAAAACATCCTAAAGGCCACCAGGAGGTGACAGAGTGATGGTGAACTTTTCTGTAGCACATTTTATTAAATAAATATAGTCTGTAGTAAAAGTTAATTATTACATTAGAGCTGCAAATAATGATTATCTTCATTGTTGATTAATCTGTTGGGTATTTTCTTGATTAACCGATTAGTTGTTTGGTCTCTAAAATGGTGAAAATGGTCAGTTTTTAGTCCACAACCCGAAGATACTCAATTTACTGTCAAAAAAGAGGAATAAATGAGAGAATATTCACTTTTAAGAAGCTGCAATTGGAGAATTTAGACTTAAAATTGGCAATTAATTTATTAGCTGATAACTAATCGATTAATTGATTAATCATTGCAGCTCTAAACTACAGTAGTTTTTTATTGTTATATAATAATACATATTTTGATCTCTTGGCTGTATACACAGTGAAATAAACAGTGTTTATCACAGCTGAATATGATGTTATAATGATTGTACTTGTTCTGTTTACTGGTGAATCACTGGAGCATGTTTCATCTTTGTTTCACCCCTTATTACTTTTTTTTGAAAAGGAGATGAGAACTACAAGATTTTAATAAGATTCAGCACAAATTTAGAGTTCAAAGTTCCCACGTAGCAAGCTGGGAGACCTTTAAACCTGATTACTTTAGGAAATCTTTCTGAAATATTGTAGTGCGCTTCATCCATCGTCATTATAAAACCATCATCGTCACTGTAGGCGGCTTCATTTAGCCTCATTACATATGAAATAGGAAATCCCAGCCTCTCTGTGACTCTCTCTGTTATTGCATTGTCCAAACTGTTCAAACTAGACAGAAAAAATTTAATTATTACTGCAGCATAATAACCTCTCAGAGTAGCTGAATGTGGCATTTAGTTTTGACTCTTTTTTTTTTGCTATAAATGCATTCAAAAGTTCATCAAACTGTCAGTAGATTGTGATTTCTGTTAAATATTCATATATATGAATATCAAATGATAATGCAATAACTGCTTAAAAGTGGACCATTCGCAATATTAAGGTTCATTTTGAGGACAAAGTATAAATAATGCATCTTAGGATCCATTTACATCCCACTTATCTCCATATTATCCTCACAGTATTAGCTCTGCTGTGTATCTGTCCCCATTTTATTATAAGGATCTCCTCTGAACTGTAAGTATGGTGAACCTGTGACAAAATCTTCAATATTTATGGTGTCTTTGGTATAAAAATGCAAATTTAATTATAGACTATATGATTATTTGCAATGCTCATGTCTGGAAAAAGTGTAAACATGAACATGTAGTTAAGTTAAAGGGTAAGAAATAGAACGTTTTTATGGGTAAACCTGTATTTTTTCACATCAGTTGTTATCTGGGGATGCAGCTTGTTTTTTATCTATGATAACGGCACATTGTTGTGGTTGTGTTGAACAGTTTCTACCTGCCCAAGAAGTTCTCCGACTGCAACGTGGAGGAGTACCATAACTTCCTGAACAGTGGTGGAGGATCCTGTCTGTTCAACAAACCTCTGAAGGTACACCACGCTCACACAAATGCTTCATATGCATATAAAATGTACATATTTATATACTTCTTTTTGTTCTTTTTGGCTTTCTTGCAGCTGCTCGATCCTCCAGAATGTGGCAACGGCTTCGTGGAGCCTGGAGAAGAGTGCGACTGCGGCAGCCCAGCGGTGAGTTTAAGTACTGGGGATAAATGCGTGAACTGATGCAAATGGGGAGAGTTCATTTTATAATCATCCAAAGGCAAAGAGGTGAGCTGATTACCAGACAACAAAACTACCTGCTGTGTCCCTAAACACCAACAGGAGCTAATTTGAAGCAGCAACTGGGGAAATCAAGGCAGTGATAACACAATATGAACATTACATGGATTATATGACTCATTTTCACTGCAATATAAAGTCCTGCACCTGTATGGAAACAGCATAACCACGACTAGAAGTCTTCTGTGCAGAATGATACAGTTAGAATGCCAGAAATCATATTAAAGACAAAAATAAATGTGGATTTTTTTTTTACTATTTATTTTACAAAAATTGAGAAACCTAGAATACGTGGCCACATGTGCAGAAAAAAGATGGCTTCATAAACTACAAATATTTTACAGTTAACAGTTTAACAACATGTGCAAACTATGTATTTTTCATATTTTCAACTCTATAGAGAATTTTCACCATGCTGAATGAATCTTCAACAACTTGCTCCTCTGTATGCTGTTTCTGAGCCATGCTGCATTTATTTTTTTGATCCATTAGGTTTTACTTTTCCTCCTAGTCTGTCTTTCCGTCTATTCTCTATTCTGTGGAAACACTGTCTGCAGTTCAACCGAATAGTCGCAAAACTTTTGTCACATACAAGATCTGGTGTAAACTGTTTCTTTTTGGCACATTTCTAATTGAGATTTAGATAAAAGAACTTGATTTTAAGCTTAGAACTGGTTAATTTTCCAGAAAAAAAACTGCACATCACACATGATTAGTTCAAGGACTGTCGGAAACTTGAAAATCCTACAGATTTTTCTGTTTTTACAGTTTCTGGCTCTGATAAATGTTGTGATTTTTTTTTTTTTAAAAGATAGAATTAAATCAATAGAAGACAACTGAAAGCAGCTTCTGTGTTTCTGTTTGTCTTTTAGGAGTGTGCCAGAGAAGGTGATCAGTGCTGTAAGAACTGCACCCTGACTCAAGGCTCCAACTGCAGCAACGGACTCTGCTGCAACAACTGCCAGGTACAAAGCTGCACATTTCATTACTGTACCATCAGAGTGGCTAAAACAGACCTAACTACTGTGGAGACGTGCATCATTCGCTCTCCAACTGTCACATGCTGTTCATTTTTTTATTAATTCTAATATTTGTCTGATTTTAAAGATGGAAACAAAGAAAGATTGCTCTTAGTTTCAATAAAACTGGAACCAGCAGTAAAAAGTTTCAAGAATTTTTTTGCCTGAACATACAAAACCAAAGCTGTTCTCTGAGTATGAAAGCTATTCATCTAATCCTAAAATAAAAAACTGCGGACTCAGAATGAACCAGTTCATAAATGTAGGCGTATTTTGACAAGAAGAAGGACTCGTGATGCGGCATATGAAAAGAAAAATTAGACGGTGTGACTGAAACATTGTGAACTGCTGAAATAAAAATGTACCGATGCTGCTGCAGATGGAGTACATGGGCGTCGTGTGCCGAGACGCAGTGAATGACTGCGACATCCCGGAAAACTGCACCGGCAATTCCAGCCAGGTGGGCGTCAGATTCCCTAAATGCAATTATCTGGAGATACAAACATTTATTAATAATCAGATTCACTTCACAGAGTTTTAAGGCCATCTCTGTTTCTTGCAGTGTCCACCAAATGTGCACAAGATGGACGGTTACACGTGTGAAAAAGACCAGGTAAGATGTTACTTTGTGGTATTTGACAGTAAAAAGTTAGTTTTTCAGACTCTTTATTAAGATACACTATGTTTCTCTCTGCAGGGTCGCTGCTTTAACGGGAGGTGCAAAACCAAGGACAGACAGTGCAAGTACATCTGGGGGGAGAGTAAGTTATTATCTCACATGCACGTCTGCAAAACAGATCATTCACAAAAAAACATAGTTACGAAAGTCCTTGGTTGTGTTGTTTCTCCCTCAGAGGCGACGGCGGCCGACAAGTTCTGCTACGAGAAGCTAAACATCGAGGGGACAGAAAAAGGCAACTGTGGGAAGGACAAGGACACGTGGATCCAGTGCAACAAACAGTAAGTTGGTCGTCTTTGTGAATGATGCAGTTTCAGGGTTCTTTTCTCCAGCTGATCTGTATTTGTGTGCTTTTAGGGATGTTCATTGCGGATACCTGCTGTGCTCCAACATCTCACCTGCCCCCCGACTGGGGGAGCTGCAGGGAGGACTGACCTCCTTCTCAGTGGCCCGACACAGCGCCTCTCTGGACTGCAGGTAAAAAAAAAAAAAACTAGTCTCACATATCCAGATGTTTCTCCACAGAGCTGTGTTAGTGTTATAAAACAGTAAAAATGCTCTGGCATGTTTGCATTTCTTTAAACCAATCCCAATGATCTTGGGCTGAACTAAGCCCGTAATGTAGAGATGGTGCCTCTTTTTAGAGTATGTTGTAACAGGTGGAGTTGTTTTGGTGGAACATTTGCACACAGGGAAATGAGCACTGTCATAAAAAAATGAGAGAGGCCTTCATTAATCCAGCAGTGGGGACATTTTCAGTCTTATAGCAGCAAAGGAGACAGTAAAATGAGTAGGAAACATCAGTAGAAACCAAAAATAAACATAAAAATATACATAAGTACTGATTCTTCCATATGTGGATGTTCAGACTTTGCACAGGAAAAAAATCCTCTAGATTTGGAAATTAACAACATTGCACTTATCAATAGCATATTATAGATTCTGCCATACTGTTATAAGAATGAATGAATGAATATTGCACAGATTTGATCTACGTTGCACAATTCTTCCACAAGTAGAAAAATATTGATTTTACCCCAGATTCCTGTATGTGTAGAAAATGTATATTGCACAGAGTTAAAGACTTTTTAAAATTAAAATAACAAATGGACTAAAAAAAAACAAGCAATCCTTGCCTTTTTTTAAAAATCCAACCAACCATTTTCAGCATGCAGCTTGCTGCTCGGAGGTTGTTTCCTGTAGTTATGGGGGATTTTGAAAATGGTAATCTGCAGACAGTGGAAGGCCAGGAAAAAACAATGATGGAAATAAAAAAAAAACTTATCGCTAAAATGATCCATTTTTGATTGTTTCATCTGGCTTCATACATAAATATAGCTGGGTGTCATCTGCATAGAAGCAGAAAGCATGCGCAAGGTGAAAAGTATAGGTCCCAGAACAGAACCCTGCAGAACTCCACAATTAATTCTTGGATGCATTGCAAAGATGTACTGCAATCTGACACAATCTGTCTCATGAAGGGCTTTGTGACTGATTTGTTAATTTTTTACCATTCAGCGGCGCTCATGTTGTGATCGACGGAGACTCTGATCTGGGATACGTGGAGGATGGAACGGCCTGTGGAACCGACAGCATCTGCTTCAACCACAAATGCCTCCCGGTCCAACAGTTTAACTTCAGCACCTGCCCCGGAACCACAGACAAAAGCATCTGCTCTGGACACGGGGTACGAAACAGCATTTAAACATTCAGCTGAAACTGTTAACAGGTTTAGATCAAGGTTATCTCTGCTTTTTGATGCAACAACTTGCAATTTTTTGTTGTACCAGGCGTTTGTGCAGTCCTACTTTTATGTTACTTTCTAAACACACATTTTTTTTAAGGCAAAATTGAACAAACACGAACAAAAGGTGAACTATCTTTTGCCACAATGAAGTTCAAGCTTTGAAGATGACAATTCCATTTAGGTCCCAAAAATCTCATGACTGCAGCAGTTGTTGATTGCTGTGTGAAAATGGTTTTACAAGGTTCTTTAATTCAGTTTTAGATATTTTTATTAGATTATTTGTTGGTTGGGCTCGTTGCACTTCATATTTCACAAAATTATTTCAAATTGCAATTTTTATTCTAAATATTTCATTACCAAGGGGGTTTCTGATGTGTTAATTGTTTTTCGCTGTTCATTTATGAATTACAGCATAATATTTGGTGCCCAGGACCTCAAACACCTGAGAATGAGGCTAAAATTCCATGTTTTTTTTTTCTTTTCTCTGTTGAATCTTCGTCCTGTAGGTGTGCAGTAATGAGCTGAAGTGTGTTTGCCACCTGGGCTGGGCAGGAGAAGACTGTAACTCCATGTCTCCTTTCAGTTATCCAGTGGTCGGACCTACTGCTTCTGTTTCAGGTAGATTTATCCAACACTCGCTACCTGTTTATACCTCTACATCTCATTTTCTGTTCCTCCTCCTTCAGCCCTCCACACCTGACCCTCTCCACTCTTTCCAGCCCACTTCGCCTCTTTCAGTTCTTCCTTTATTCTCCCTCCTTCCCCTCACCAATCCACAAATATCTTTTCTTTGTTTGCTGCATTTCTCTTGGTTTTTAGCGCCTGTGTTTCTGTCTGCTCATTGGCGACCAGCTGCACTTTGTATTCACTGAACCATGCATGTCATTCTTTTTGTTTGTCGTTATTTTCACACTCATTCTTTGTCGACAGGCCGATGTCTTTGACGGAGTGACTCGAGGTCAGATTTGAGTTCATTTTTCATTGTATTTGTCCTGTCTTTGGTGTGATTCCCGGTCCTCCTCCTCTCTCACACCGACTTCAGCTCGCCGCAGTCGGTTGGTTTAGTTGTTTTAAACTGAAAATGCTCAGGTTTTTTTTGGTAGTTTTCCCCTCAGAGTAGAGCTGAATGGTGGCAGCAGTTTGGTGGTTCTCAGTTTACTCCCTCGTGTTGAACTCCTCCTGCTCAGTGTGCCGTGTTTTTTGTGTTCTGCTGCAGTGTTTTGTGGTTTGTGTATCCCCATGTGTCTGGATCGCTCAGGATACCAGAGATCCAATTAACACACATCTGTGTTCCCGCTGTGCTCTGCTCCTCTGTCTCAGGTATCACCAGCACCAACATCATCATCGGGGCCATCGCCGGCTCCATCCTCTTCCTCGCCCTGATCCTGGCCGTCACAGCCTGGTGCTTCAAGTGAGTAGTTTATTTCACAGTTAAAGCCAAATATTACTCATATCCATGCCAAATTTAGATTCACAGGGATCTTTTATTTGACCAACAAGTTCCTTCTGTCTGGAAATTTCAGAAACCAGTTGCAAATGACAGTAAAACACTGGTTTAGAGATGTTTGTTATGAATCTGAACTATTTCTATGTTTCTACTCTTCTCTTTGTATTTCTATGTAGATTTTTTTTTTTACTAAAAATACTATATCCAAAATTCATCACAACCTTTAAAATTGTCACAAATCGTTACAGTTTAATTGGGAATGTCCTGTTTCAATCTCACATAATAGGCATAAGAAGAGATAAAACTTTATTAATCCCAATGAAAGTTCTCCTGCAAAAGAAAAATCATAACATGAGAACAAATGCAATTTATTCTCAATAAAGTTTGATAAATTGCTAGAAATAAAAACAAGAAAGCTAAAATAAGACTAGAATAGAAAAGTAAGAAGTAATGTTGGCAATGACACTGAAGTGGTCCTATTGCACCTAATGACGAAATATTGCACAATGGAATTGTAATATTCACATGAAAAATAAATTGATGAACAAAATATTGCAAGTTAAATTGCAGTGTTACACATGAAATTAAAATATTGCCCCTAGAAATGTATAAAATTCTATATGAAATTAGCATGTTGCACATGAAAACAAAATATTGTACATTAAATTCAAATATTGGACATGATACGGAAATCAATATTGCACAAACTATTGAGAAAAATAATATTGTGAATTGTATTATTATTGTTTAGCTAATTTTTAGTATAACTTGGCATAGATATCCTTAATGGAAATGTCACTTGTTTATGTCTTTTAGAGTCAGATGAATCCTTGTTCAGATAAGAATTAACTATACATCTAAACTTGGCATAAGTATGAATAATTTAGGAATTAACTCTATATGTAATATTTAATTATGTGCAGCAGATGGACAATAATAAGGATTTTGTTTTCTTCACAGGAGCTACAAGCAGAAACGTTACGTAGAGTCTGAAGTTCATCGAAGATTCTGCCGGTTTGCCCACTTTAACTCTGGTTTTTTTTTTTACTCCTTGAATTTTAGACCTGGGACTCTAAAATTCTATTGTTTTTCTTGTTTGCTTTAAAGTGAAAAAATGACTTCCATAAGGCTCCAATAGACAGTAGAATGATGGACAGATAGAAAACAGAAATGTAAGAATATGATAGAATTTCCATTCTATAAAAGTGGAACATTATGAAACACAAGATCTACACCAGGGTTAGATGACTAATAAGCCTACAAAGGCTCCATACAGGTGGTATCATTTACCTGAATTTTCAAATATTTTAACGTTTGTCTTTAACAGCTTGCTAGTAGTTTTACTGGTGAGAACCTTTTGTTATCTTGGAGTGTTTAACTGGTTACAATACAGCAGCGGTCTCCAACCTTTTTTGCACTACTGACCAGATTCAGGCAAGACAATTTTCTACGGACCGGTCATCGTGCACATAACAAACAAGAAAAGCACTCAGAGAGCACAGTCCTCCACCAAGGCTGCTCAGTCGTATCATTTCCAATGAATGAAGTCTTGAAAAAATTCATGGCAGCCACGGCCCTGAAGAATATGACCATTTATTATAGATGTACTCACAAACAAAATGATTTTGTGGTGAGCACAAGCATGTGTACGTAATGTACGGATACCAAATCACATGACCTAAATAAGTAAAATTACTTGTTACTGCCAAATATTTACTTTTTCTTCTGTGTTGGCATCAAGATTCTCCCTCTTTTAAAAGAAGCTCTCCAGAGATGTTTGTTTTTGATTAATTTCGGCAGATTGACGGCTTCATTTAACATCAAGTGCAGGAAACAAACACAGCCGGAAGTGATGGGAAGATGATCTAGTCATTTTTCAAAAGAAAACACCCCGCAGAGTCCGCCAGAAATAAAATATAAAATAAACCATTTTTATTCTCTCTGTGCGGCCCGGTACCGGTCTGCAGCCCACTGGTCAGGGACTGCTGCAATACAGCACATCTGAGCATAACAACAAACACAATTTAACCGTAAATGAGCGATAAATAGCGTCTTAGGAATACCTGCAGGTTTCTGCTTCCTCTGCTGGTGTTTAGCCGCTCATTATTTGAAAGCTTCTTCCGTATTTCCAGACAAATGCCTCCAGGCGACTACGTCACTAAGCCTGGAGATGCCGACTCGTTCTACAGCGACATGCCTCCAGGCGTCAGCACCAACTCCGGCTGCAGCTCCAAGAAGAGGTCAGCCTGCCTGTCCCACCTGCAGATATGCACCTTGTCCTTCACTCCCTCCATCCCATCCATTTCTCAGAACATCTCAGTGTTTGGCTTCAGGTGTGCCATCATCATCATCACTCATTCATCTGCTGGCTGTTTGTATGTTTGTGATTCTCTGAGCTCAACACATGTTCTTATCATGCTTCGTTGCTCTCACAGCTTTTATTAAATGCTGCTTTTTCTCGTGAATGTTTTGAAAAGTTCTGAACATTATGAGTGTTTCTCATATGTCGTATTCAGCTGCCATGATGCTGCATCATGGCTCATAATGTCGTTCCATCTTCTCCGTCATTCACCTCACAGCGTTTCCTTCGTCTCCAGTACCTCAGAGGAACGTTTCTGATCTGATTTGTGTTTTGTTCATGGTGTTGCTATTTGTGCAGATCTAATGGACTTTCTCACTCATGGAGCGAGAGGATTCCAGATGCCAAACACATCTCTGACATCTGTGAAAATGGAAGACCAAGGAGCAACTCATGGCAAGGTAACGCACTGAGCTTCCCCTGCACTGGATTTGATTTCAGGGGCCTCATTTCTAAGAATCTTCTTCGAGCCTTGTCTTCAGATAAGTCCTGACATTGTGCTGAGGTTGTATTTATTCAAAAAAGCTGAGTACAAAAGAGCTTAAATGTGTTCTTAAGGCCAAGTCATGGTTTCTACATGTGGACTTTGACCGTGGGCAGCGTAATCGCATGTTTTTATTTTTATTACAACAGGTATATGTCTGTCTCCTTTGCAGAAAGTCACATTTACGCTTCACATAGAAGTCAGAAAAGCTCCCATAAGTGTTTCTGGAAGGCTGAGATTTTGCTGTTTTTACAGGAAAAAACACCAAATCAGTGATTCTTTTTTTTCTTCCTAAACACAGTGGGTGGACATAGCATGGGACTTCTGGAGAATTTAGTTCTTCTCACTCTGTTTGGGCTTCGTTAATGAAAGCTTGCATAGGGGGTCCTTGGTTTATGCCGTACGGTGTTTCATCGTCACTTCAGAACTGGACACGTGGAATAGTTGGTGAGCGGACGAATACGTTGTAACGCAGCGCTATAAGACGGATTTTACATTCGCCGGTTGTACACTACCTTGGATTGTGCTACATTCGCTAACTTGTTGCCCTTCATTATGGCTCCCAAGCGCAAGTCAGACTCTTCTGATGCTTGGAAGACAAGAAAAGTCATTGGTATTCATGACTTTTCCAAAGAACTGATTGATATCATGATGCACATAACGGCTTTGTTTACATTTTTGCTCGAGTTCTGACTTGCGGCGAAAATCGACTTACTTCAGGCCGTAGGAACAGAACTCCAATGTAAGTCGAGGACTCACTGTAAAAATCAAAACACCTCCAAAGTCCTACAGCAATTAATTAATCTGCAAGTCTTTTTTAAATGATGAATTTAAAAGGAGTGGATGATAGAGAATCTCCTCATACAACAACTTGTTTTTAGCACCAATTGTTTCCATGGTGCATGTGCTTTTTGCGGAGATCTCTCTGGATCCTTGTGGACTTTGGTGGATGATGAAACTTACGTTATGCATAGAGAGCATGAATTTACCTTCCAAATCACATTTAAAACTTAAGCTTTGATTATATACCCTTGTGGACGTGCACATCAATGTACACACATACACTTGGACCCGAATATCTGAATATTCGGTCGTTACAGTGGTATCCGAATATCTTTTTGGAGATCCAAATTCCCCCTCCCCCATTGGACGTTACAATCCGATCCAAATTCAGATATTTGCATTAATCGCGGCCGAATATCCGGAGCCCAGAAATTGCTATTTGGTCCACCTCTGCTGCAAACACCATGTAACCACAGTTGCTGTTACTATACTAGTTTTCTAGTCTGTCGTTGTCCACTTGGAAGGCTAAATTCCATCTTAATTCCATGCAAAGTAGGTTGTATCTACAATCTATATTCCATACCTACATGCTACTGCCAAGCATCTGCACTAGTGCTTTTGTGGCACAATTGCTGCTTGGACACAAATTTTGGGGCTGTGCAGACTCCTGTGAACTTGAAGATGTCAATATTTATGTCACATGGACCCTCGTACATTAGCAGAAAGTATAATGCTGGCCTTAAATCCAATTTATGGTTTATGCATGACCACAGTGCAGATAATCAGCTCAGTCACCGATAAGATAAGCCTTATTGATCCTCCACCAGGGTTAGTAATAAATATCTGTGCTTCTCCTGCTCTGAATTTCACCTCAAGGCCTTTGTTTGTAGAAATGTCCTTAGAGTTACACTTCAACATTTTATATATAAAGCACAGGGGAGGGTTTAGTTGGGAAAAAGTGAAGAGCAAACTGTTTGGAAGATGAATTAACAGCGACAGTAGAGGAGACTGAAGCCAGGGACCGTGTATTATTTAATGAGCTAATTAGTGGGTTGACAAACAAAGTCAAACACAGTTGTGGAGTGTATTCCTACTGCAGCAGAAACACAGAACCGTGGCTGTTAGAACAAAATGGTCTGACGTTAAACTACAAGGAAAACAAGAACAGCCAAGATTAACACGATTATTTATAGAACATCACATCCTGTTTTTTAATCCAAAACACATGGCAATTATTTCCTCACACCTTTAATTGATAATTGTTCATAAAACCCACGCAAAGTTCTCTACAAGCTTGGACACAAACTGCAATAACTGCTTATACATGGTTTCCTGTATAAGTCATATTTAAGAAAAAAACAAGTCTGTTTCATAGCTGAAGCCCCAGAAAGATGGACTACAGTGTGTTTGTTCGCCCACAACAGAGAAAAAGACACAACTGTTGTGAAGAGAAATAATTTACCTCATGTCTTGATTATTACACTGCATTTTATCTATACCTAACGTAGATAAAATATGACATATTGGCCTTGTTTAGGGAGAACAAACCCATTGCATTCCTGCTCCTACATCTTCTCTCTTGAATTGTCATCACAGTAAATGTTTTCCATGTTATTGTACATAATATTGTTTAAACTGTCTGTTTTTCTGTTGTGTGTCTCTGCAGGAAACCTGAGCGGCAATCGTAAGAAACTGAAAGGAAAGAAGTTCCGCGCTCGTTCCAACTCCACAGAGTAAGTTTCCTGGTTGGATGCTGATTGTTTTGTGAGATCAGTGATGTACATGCAAGATAAACAGGCATTTTAGTGGAAAACAGAATTATCAGGATCTTTTAAAGGATAAAGCTGCTGTTGCTCTTTATTTTGTATCTCACAGAAAGACCAAAACAAACAGTGTGTTAGTAGGACTCTCATCACTTAACTACCTTTGTGGTGTGATTGGTTTCTACTAAAACTGTTTCTATTTTTGGAAAGGAATTTATATGTTTATTTGGAGAAAAAAAAAAGGCTAAATAGTCTCATAAAACAGCTGGGCACTGTAGTCTTTAAGAAATGTTATGCAAACAGGAGTAAATGCTGTATTTAGTAGGAACTATTTTCTTGTGAATTAGCATATATGAGCTAGAAAGCATCTACAGCGTTCACAAGAAAAGGCTAAAATAAGCTACAGTGCCAAATAAAGTACAGTTCATTATAAGAGCGGAGCAGTATTTTTAACCGTATGAACCCCAAAACTTCCCTGCTGTTTTGAAGGACGTCATCATTTTAAAAATCGCCAAAGTACACCCTTTATCAGAGCCAGGAACTGCAAAAAAAGAAAAAAATTGGCAGGTTTTCAACTGTCCAACAGTCTTTGAACATATCATGTGGGACATCTGGTTCCACCAAGAAAAAAACAACTAAATTTAACCTTTAAATTGCGATATTTCATCAGAAAAAAAAATCTATTTGCCTCATTTAATGCTTTTACTAAATATAAACTGTTTGCACAAGATCTTGTTAAAAAATGTAAAATTCTGAGCTCACTGGCTCGACTCAGAAGCCATGACCAGCAGTAAGATGGCAAAATTTCACCAAGTTTTTAGGTAAAGTGAAGGCTGTGGGGAAGCAAAATGTTCCTGACCAATAAAGTAAATGTAGCATGGCTCAGAAACGGTAAACAGAGGAGCAAGTCAATGGAAGATGCATTCAGCGTGGTGAAACATCTTCATCGAACTCAAAAAACCCTGAGTTTTTAGAGGTTGTAAAAATGTAAATTGCTAAATATCTATAGTATGGTATGGTAGTATGCTATTTTTCTCCAGTATTTGTAACACTTGGAACACCTATCTGCATTTGTTGTAAAATGAACAATCAAAGAAAGTCTACTTTTTCAGATTTATGGCATTCTATCTGAGTTATACTGCAAAGAAGAAACTTCTCTCTACTTCTAGTCACGGCTGTGCTGTTTTCATAAAGGACAGGACTTTGTATTGCAGTGAAAAATGAGCTGACGGTGAAGAAAAATGTAACGGAATTCATAAACACATTGGGTTAAATAATGATGGTACAGAGGAATAACTAACACCAGGTTCTGGCTGCACTACTCTTCCAGTAGCATCAGTTTATTGTTGGTTTTGGTCTTTTTGCTAGATTTGTTAGAAATAGTAATAAAATAAAGAACTGTCCTTATCCTTTAAAGGTGAAGAAACTGTATTTGAAAAAAAAACCCTCTTGAAATGCTGTCCTTAAGTTTTGTATCAGATAGAAGGAGGTATAAATAGTACTGAGCCTTGAAAGTCACAAGACAGTGAGATCATGTCCTTCTTAAGCTCTTGTCTGGCTTGTGAGGCTGCACTGCACTTCTACAGCTTCAACTCAGAGCCTGTGAACAAGTCCAGTGTTTGCATCTGTGCCTGTTGACTGTGAATGAGCATCGGCTGCCTCCCAGCCCGGCCTGTCGGTCCGTCTGTCTGTGGGCTCCACGGTCTTGGCGTATATGAAGTAGTGTGTAGTGCACCTGATTACCTCGTTATGAGCATGAGACTGACTGAGAAGCCGACTGCTTGGAATGATGTGACCAATATGCAACTGAGCCTGCGACACACCACACAGTTGTTTGTGATTGTCATGGTGCCGTTGTCGTCTGAGACCACGCACAGGTCTGTCCGCCATCTTCTCACCATTTTCTCAATTGCATCTTGTTCAGAATATCTTTGCTCTGCTTTCCTAAAATATTTCCTCTTCCTCTCTCCCCTTCCCTCCCCGACACTTGCTTATTTCTGGAGATTTTTCTGTCCTTTTCATTTACTTTTCTCTCTTCTCCCCTCTCCCTCCTTGTGTTGTGTCCATTAACTCCCCCCCTCCTCCCCCTCCCACAGGTATTTAACCCCTCGCTTCAAAACAGAGTTTTATGATGTAACTAAATGGGTAGAAGATGTGAATAGAAACACTCAAGGACCTTACCTTAGGTATTACCTCAGACCATGTCCTGTACCCCACACGCTTGTCTAAAACTCCCTCACCTTTGGTTTGGTTTGTGGTTTGGAAAGTAAGATTTAGTGTCAATCAGGTCTTTTTTTTTTTTTCCTGGAGAAGCTTTAACGTAACATCTAAGAAGAAGCTGACAGCTGGCATGTTGGACTTTTTAAAAGGGGACGCCATGAGCATTTTTCACTTGTGTCATTGATGACAGTTTTTATTCCCAAGTGCTTCAGCAGCAGGTAACTAGACTTTGTTTGGTTCTTGAAGACTTTTCATCTCTTCAAGAGGCATCATCAGTTCTGACTGATTGGTGGGGAGTTCCAGCTATTTATTTTCACCACCAAATCACATGGTTTACAACCCATTAACAGCCAAGACTCACATGACTGGAATTGTGAATGGATGCAAAACTGCCATGGTGTTAATGGTGGTGAAACTGCCCAGGGAGGGATGATTCAAGGTGTGAATGGACTGACACCACTTATTAAGTACTTACAAGACAGTCTTGACATCATCTAGGCAGTTTCTTGTTTATTTATACCATAGGTTATCCATCACCAGGCTGTTTCACCACCTTTAGCACTTAAAAAGATGCCTCCCCAGACAATTTTAATACCAATAACCCCTTGAGTCATCCCTGTCCAAGCAGTTTAATCACAAGTATCACCTTGGTTATCCTTCCCAAGGCAGTTTACATCAATTCACACTGTAACTCATGCTTCCTTGGGCAGTTTTACCACTAATAACCCCTTGAATCCTCCTTTCCCTATCCCTCTCCAGGCAGTTTAACTATCAGTAACACCACAAGTCATCCTTCCTCAGACAGTTTACCACCATGTATGCCATGAGTCATCCATCCTCAGGCAATCTCATCAACATTTACCCCTTGGGTCAAGTTCTCCCAGGCAGTTTCACCATCATTAGCCGCATATATCCCCCAAACCTAGGTAGCTTGACCACCAGTAGCACCCTAAAGTCATCCCTCCTCAAGCAGTTTCATGAGCATTAACCCCCTGAACCATCCTTCCCTTCCTAGTTTCACCGTCATTAACATCAAAGGTCAACCCCTTACTCCACCGGTATCGCCTTGAAGCATCACTCCCCAAGCAGTATTACCATAATTAACACCATGAGCCTCCGTCCCCAGTTAATTTCACCACCGTGGCCCCCTGTGTCATTCTTCCCTAGGTAGTTTCACATCATTAGCACGACAGGTCATCCCTTTCCAGGCAGTTTCTCGACCATTCACGCCATTTGAGAATGACTCGTGATTTAGGAGTGAGACCTAGAACTCCCCACCAATTGGTTTAAACTGAGGTCTCTTGCATAAGAGGTAAAACATCTTCAAAAACCAAAGAGTCCATTTTCTTTCTACTGAAGTTCTTAGGATTGCCATGACCTCGATGACTGGGAATCTACACAGACAGCTGCCTTTTAATTTGCAGATTTTTATTTTCTGCTTCATTGCGTTGATGCAACATGAATAAAGGCTATTGTAAGGCTATTAAGCAGTAATTTTATTCCTAATTTCTCTTTATTCCCTTCTTTGCTTCCCCTCCTCAGTCTTTCATTACCTTTGCATGTTCAGTGTCTGTGTTTGTGTGTCGGCCTCGCCTCCCTCCCAGTGACCTCACGTGCCTTTGCATCAGTATGATGTCACTGCCGAGCCTGACGTTTCTGAGCACTGCTGTGACATCATCACTGTGCTGTTGTGACAAACCGTAGACCAACTCTCTGATCGCGTCCAAGGTCTATAGATGATCACAGACACGAGGTTTCCTCAATAACGAGGAAGCTCATGGGCGCACCGGTTCTGTAGAGCTCCGGTCCCATGCAAACACAGCAACAGTTTCCTCACTTAAACCAAACATTCAATCAGCACTGGAATCTATAGACCTTCACTGTGTCCACGAGCACTTTCCTTACCCTCCCCGTGTTACAATCGATTCAAGGATAGAAACAGTCCAAAAGAAGGGAGAGACATGGAGCTTTAAACCAGGGATCCTGGTTACAGAACAAGACTTTATGATCATTTCCAGCACCTACGCCCCCACAAAGCACTCCTGATTGAATAGTTTGTAGAAAAAAACTGTGAAGCCCCTTTCAGACATACACTTCCTTCCATTTATCTGATGGCATTTGAACATTTCACTTGATGTCTGAATGAGCATTTTGTTCACTTTTTGGCAGTCTGGGTAGATCAGACCGAGCAACATTTCACTTTTGACACGGCACATATCTAGACTGCATGCAGCTACGTTAATGGACAGGCTCACACAAGTGATATTTTCATATTTCAACACCACTATAGGTCCAAAAACATCACAGAGGGATAAAGGCAGTTTTAAAGTCACAAAGCACCTTTCTCGTTAACATCTATCTGTAACTGAAATGCCCATAAAAATACATGACTTGATGTTTAGTTTGTTGTTCCCAGATGTTTAGGAGTCTTTCCTCTCAGCATTCCAAAGATATGTAGGTATTTATGCACAACAGCAGCAACTTCATGAATTACTTATAAATGGTCCCTGAAATGGAGACAGGATGGATCAGGATCTAACAGCAGGTCACACAGGTGTTGGAATATTTTTATTTTATTGTTGGGAGAGTAGTAGATTGTCATCACAAACTGAACAAATTTTTACTGTTTATGAACTCATAAATAAACCAGACAATGAGTTATTTGGACACCTAAAATCTGTGATTTTACTGGACAACTGTAATTTAACAAACCAGGCAAGATATGTAAGATAACTGTTTATATTTCAAATAAGAGCAGCTAACTGTAAAATGACAACATTTTTTGCTCATCCATGTACAGTAACTCCTGTCATTTTACAGTAAAATTTTCTAAATGAACAAATTATGAGTAATTTTTTTTTTTTTTTTGGTTGTTTGTTTTGGCCTCTTGTGTTTATTAGCCAATCCTTGATCATTGATGTACTGTTAAATTTTGCATTTATAACAAATATGTTACCATGTCTTCATAACAAGGTGGGTTTGTCTCAATAAGGCAATAAGGAACATAGTTATCTTTAGTACCTGAAAAACAGAATGCCATCACATTGAGAGATTGATGGAGCAATGTTGCATTTCCATGTCTGGAAAGGGCTTAATTAATCAAAAATGGTACAAGACTGCTGCATTAACTGAACAGCCAAACACGAAGCTGTAGACTGAATTTGAGTCTGATCAGACGCCTTCTTGATGGAACTGAAATGATTCTAAACACCTTAAAAACCTGACAAGGTCATGGAGTTATTATACTGGAAAGACTTGAAGAAAAAAATGTTAATATGGGAATTTATTCTGAGGAAAAGACTCTTCTGGAACCAGCGGTCCACCTGCTCCACTCTCTCCACTTCTTTGACCGATCCAGGACTTTCCAACGCTGCACATGGGGCAGGTTTTCTACGACTGTTTCACTGGACAGAACCAGAACTCCCTCTGATTCTCAGTATGTTGTTCTTACCCGGCTCCGGTCTGGTCCGAGTCTTCTCATCACACTCATTGCTTCCAGTTATTTAAACTTATGCTGATCCAACCTGTGAAGACGACACACCCGCCCATCTCTGCAGAAGTTACCTTTAGCAGATTTCTGAGTTCCTGAAGGTATATTTCTGCAAATTCTGACAAACGGTGTGTAAGTACTTGTTAAAAATTCAGCGAGTGAGTTGCAGGAAACTATGACCACCCCGCAGCTGGGAACTTTTCTTTTCAGAAGTTGCCCTTAAAAGCTAAAGATCAGTCGTAGACAAGCGCTTTTAAGAGCAACTTCTCTCTTTCAAAAGGTGAAGCCTGAAAAACCGGACCAGCTTCAGGAGGATGTTGCCCAAAGTCACAGATCTACCATGAACTCAACTTCTTGGGTCTAACCTTATTTATTCATCTGTGTCTCTGGCCAACTTAATCCTACGTCGACTAAAAAAGGAAGGGATGATAGTTTATTAATGCTGCTTTCTGTTTTCCCCAGGACGCTATCCCCTGCCAAGTCTCCCACCTCCTCTACAGGATCTATTGCATCCAGCAGGAGATACCCCTACCCCATGCCCCCCCTCCCCGATGACCAGAGGAAAGCCAACAGGCAGAGCGCCAGGGCAAGTATCAACCCACAACGTACCATTTAAAGGCAGATTATAACACTTACTGGCCACTTCAGTAGAGAATCTGCACTGTCTTTGCAAAAATGAGGCAGATCAGTACAGGTCAGTTTATGCTTTGCACATCTGTTGTGGACTTGAATTCACACTACAATAGATATGCAACTGTGTAGAGATGACCTTGCCCCTCATATGGAAGACAAAAACACTCAGGGGTCTGTGGATGTTTCTGAAAGACTGTGACTTTGCACTTTTTACAGGATATAACAGCCGATAACAGATTGGATTGTGTAGCGCAGTGTCATTTTTTTTCCTCAGGTGTGTCGAGCACAGTGGGCGAACGTAGCACAGGATATCTGGAGATTTTAGAACCTCCCACTGTGTTTGTGCACCCTCAGTGGAAAGCATGGACAAATCTTCAACTTCTTTAATTACAACTCTGTTAATAAGGAATTGTAGCATTTGTTTTAATTGTTTTTATTCATAATATAAAGATGGTGGCTTTGCCTCTAATATCAGTCATGTTTATGAAAGTCTGTAAATTTGCACTTTTGAAGGAATAAAGCAGCTGCTTACAGATTGGACTGTAGCACCATGTCAATGCTTACCCTTGAGTGTCTTGAGCACAATCGGCGGCTAGAACATGGGATTTCTGGAGAAGTTAGAAGTTCATACAAACCAAAGCACCTTTGGCAAGCAAGTCTTTATGCGACTACTTCAATTGCGACTCTTTGATGACAAATTCTGGACTTGTAGATGGGGTAGGCGTTTGATGACATATAAAAAGTGTTGATGATGGAGAATCTCACATGAGCTCTTGTAGACATGTGGAAAGCATCAACTGGCCTTTAAGGTGGCTAAAACTTTACCAAAATGCTTTATAGGAGAAGGCTGATGTTTGTTTTTCAACTATAGCATCAATAAAATATAAGTTGTGCTTGAAATGTTTAAATGTCTTTTTCTCTTTTCTGTTCCCTGTTTTTGTTTTGTCTGCAGCTGTGGGAGACCTCAATATAACAGCGCGCTCTGCAAAAAGACCTAAAGAACTCCACTTGTCTCTCCTTTTCTATGAATGAAAAACACAAAAATGAAACACAATTGACTCTAAGCGATTAAAGAGAAAGCGAGAGAGCCCCCCCCCCACCTGGACAGGAAACAGGCAGAGGTGCGTCAGCGAGTCTCCGAGGTCGTCTTTCCAAGATGGCGTCGCTCGGTGGATCTTCTACGAGACGCTGCGGAGCGCCGCCGGAGAATCCAGCTCCACATTGGCTCCAGACCAGCTGGAGCTCAGACCGAGCTGTTCCTGAAACCCCCCCCCCAACCACCATTACCACCACCACCACTCCGACCCCCCCACCCAACCAACACTGTATGCATGTACGAGATGACCCTGTTTATCAGCAGCCTCCTCTGACTGAGAAGACGGTGCGATGTGAAAGGAAAGCATGCGAGGGGCAGCGATTTTATACCTTCTGTAGGCTTCCTCTCCACCGACCCATAACCTATCACCAGTTATAACCCACAACCCTCCCCGGCCTCCTCGGTTTGTTCGTGTGTGTGTAAATATGTACAGGGAAATACACACAGAGTATGTTTTTTTGCTTTTATTTTGAAAAGAGCAAAGTCTTTTTTCCCTGCTGCGTAAAAAGAAGCGGATCTCTGTAGATAAGTTTCTATTTTTTTTGTCCTAATTATTTCTGTGACCTCTTTAGCTTTTCTCCATCCACAGCAGAATGTAACGTGTTATTTTTTAATCTTCTACCACTATCTTCATCCATCTCTGTGAAGAAACACACAGACGTCCGTCAATTGTGGCACACTATCGAGGTGGTTCTTGCGAAGTATTAATTTTAGCGAAGTTTTAAATAGTTTTCTGTGCCAATTCCATTGCGTGAAATGAGAGACGTGTTTGGTGTAGTTATAGACTATGTGCCACTCGTGTGGTTTTGGAAATTTCCCCGACCAGATTGTGCTTAGTCCCCCCCCCCCCCCCCCCCCCCCCCCCCCCCCCGATTTATTCGGATGTTTGAGAGAGGTGAATGCGAGAATCTGGTGATCTGGAAATCGTGGTTGCATTTTGGATTTTAGCTGTGATGACTGAGATATTTAGCCTTGTAAATGATAAAACTATGCTGTACAGTGCTTGCTGTTTGAGCTTGTGGAGACCAACAGCATGACAAGTTCTATATCAAATTAAGTTATTTCTCTGGTAGGCTACTTGTGAGACCATAACGGGAATCGAGCATGTCACTGAAAGACTTTTTCCCCTCTCGTTGCCTATTTCTGTTGTCTTAACGGGTTTGTGTACAACAGGCTGCGCTGGTTTAAAAACTACTGGAGGTTTTTTTTTTGACTAAAGTCGTGCCGGTGTAGCTATTTAAGGTGGATTTCTTGGAATCCCCAACAGCAAGTTCTTTGTACAGTTCTGAAACTGTCGTCTTAAGGCCTCATGTCTGTCATTTTACTGTTGTTTAGCTTTCGTTCCAGTGTGGGCACTTTTACATTTGTAATTCATGTATGCATTAGGACTGTATAGGTAATATGATCTTCACAGTATTGGACTAATATTGCTACTAGTACCTTTTATTTTCAAATTTTATTTTATTAAGTACCTTTGTAACATTCACTTTTCTCCTCAGCGTTATGTACAGACACTATTCAGACAGTAATTAAGTGCATTATTGTAATGATGTGAGTTCGAATGGAGATTTTTTTATGTCCCGGGGCCAATAGCAGCTGTCGTTCCTTTGGCATGTGCTGATCTGTATGATTATAAGGTTCGGACACATGTTGTAAAAATGTCTGGGCTCGTTATTTTGCCTTTCTGCCGGAGCTTTTCTGGTCTTCAGAGATCCCGGTTTGTGTTCCTGGGTGACCCGAGGCTGAGGAGAGTGAATCTTTTTTAACATCGTGTGCTACAGTGGGATGTTCTTCTCAGACTTTTCACAATCCTGAGGACTCTCCTTCGAGGACGGGCCTGCAGTAATTCCTGTGATTGTACAGCTGCATCCGCCTGGACCGACCGATCCGAACATGACGGCGCTGTTCCGGTTCCGTCCGGCCAGAGACTTGAATGTATTCGTGTACCGGAGCGAACCAACCACCCGGTCTCAGCCCGACTCATCGGCACTCCGCTCCAGGAACCTTAAAACTTTCCCCACATGTACTAATTCAAATACTGCAGTTGTTCTTTTTTTATTTTCGAAGTTTGCCTGTATGCTGTACAGACTGACGATGCAAAAATCGATCCCCATATTTTTTTTCTTCCCTCTTAATCATTCAGTATTGTAATATATTTAATATAAAATAAAACTTTCATCAACACATCTGTCTTTGCTGACATTTTTTAAGGAAAAACAAATGAGGTTGGGATTTCCACATTCTGGAAGACAAACTAAACTATAACGTTTTTCCACATTTTGGAAGACATACTCAACTATGACATTCTTGTGACATTTTGGACGTCATACTAAACTATGACATTCTTTCCACATTTTGGACGACATACGAAACTATGACGTTTTGGTCACATTTTAGACGACATACTGTACTATGATGTTTTAGTGACATTTTGGATGACATACTATGACGTTTTAGTGATATTTTAGACGACATACTAAACTGACGTTTTGGTCACATTTTGGATGACATACTAAACTATGACATTTTAGTGATATTTTGAATGACATACTAAACTATGACATTTTTGTGATATTTTCGATGACATGAAAACGTGCCATATGATGAAATAATGTAAAGCAGGCTGCAAAAAACACTCCAGAAAGGTTTTCTTTGAAAAAAAAAATCATCATGAATTTTGGCGCAAAAAAACGCCTTACTATACTATGTCGAAAAAAAAATGTGATTTTTCAACATGTTCTAAAAATGTGCCATATGGTGAAATAATGTAAAGGAGGCCGTGAAAAACACTCCACAAAGGTTTTCTTTGAAAAAAAAATCATCATGAATTTTGCCGCAAAAAAACGCCTTACTATACTATGTCGAAAAAAAATGCGATTTTTCAACATGTTGTAAAAACGTGCCATATGATGAAATAATGTAAAGGAGGCCGTGAAAAACACTCCACAAAGGTTTTCTTTGAAAAAAAAAATCATCATGAATTTTGGCGCAAAAAAACGCCTTACTATACTATGTCGAAAAAAAATGCGATTTTTCAACATGTTGTAAAAACGTGCCATATGATGAAATAATGTAAAGTAGGCCGTGAAAAACACTCCAGAAAGGTTTTCTTTGAAAAAAAAAAACATCATGAATTTTGGCGCAAAAAAACGCCTTACTATACTATGTCGAAAAAAAAATTGGATTTTTCAACATGTTGTAAAAACGTGCCATATGATGAAATAATGTAAAGGAGGCCGTGAAAAACACTCCAGAAAGGTTTTCTTTGAAAAAAAAATCATCATGAATTTTGGCGCAAAAAAAAGCCTTACTATACTATGTCGAAAAAAAAATGCGATTTTTCAAACGTTATAAAAACGTGTCATATGATGAAATAATGTAAAGGAGGCCACGAAAAACACTCCAGAAAGGTTTTCTTTGAAAAAAAAATCATCATGAATTTTGGCGCAAAAAAAACGCCTTACTATACTATGTCGAAAAAAAAATGCGATTTTTCAAACATGTTGTAAAAACGTGCCATATGATGAAATAATGTAAAGGAGGCTCGTGAAAAACACTCCAGAAAGGTTTTCTTTGAAAAAAAAAATCATCATGAATTTTGGCGCAAAAAAACGCCTTACTATACTATGTCGACAAAAAAATGCGATTTTTCAAACATGTTGTAAAAACGTGCCATATGATGAAATAATGTAAAGGAGGCCAGCGAAAAACACTCCAGAAAGGTTTTCTTTGAAAAAAAAATCATCATGAATTTTGGCGCAAAAAAAAACGCCTTACTATACTATGTCGAAAAAAAATGCGATTTTTCAAACATGTTGTAAAAACGTGCCATATGATGAATAATGTAAAGGAGGCCATGAAAAACACTCCAGAAAGGTTTTCTTTGAAAAAAAAATCATCATGAATTTTGCTGCAAAAAAACGCCTTACTATACTATGTCGAAAAAAAAATGGCGATTTTTCAAACATGTTGTAAAAACGTGCCATATGATGAAATAATGTAAAGGAGGCCGTGAAAAACACTCCAGAAAGGTTTTCTTTGAAAAAAAAAATCATCATGAATTTTGGCGCAAAAAAAAGCCTTACTATACTATGTCGGAAAAAAAATGCGATTTTTCAAACATGTTGTAAAAACGTGCCATATGATGAAATAATGTAAAGGAGGCCGTGAAAAACACTCCAGAAAGGTTTTCTTTGAAAAAAAAATCATCATGAATTTTGGCGCAAAAAAACTCCTTACTATACTATGTCGAAAAAAAATGTGATTTTTCAAACATGTTGTAAAAACGTGCCATATGATGAAATAATGTAAAGGAGGCGTGGAAAAAACACTCCAGAAAGGTTTTCTTTGAAAAAAAAATCATCATGAATTTTGGCGCAAAAAAAACGCCTTACTATACTATGTCGAAAAAAAAAATGTGATTTTTCAACATGTTGTAAAAACGTGCCATATGATGAAATAATGTAAAGGAGGCCGTGAAAAACACTCCAGAAAGGTTTTCTTTGAAAAAAAAATCATCATGAATTTTGCGCAAAAAAACGCCTTACTATACTATGTCGAAAAAAAATGTCGATTTTTCAACATGTTGTAAAAACGTGCCATATGATGAAATAATGTAAAGGAGGCCGTGAAAAACACTCCAGAAAGGTTTTCTTTGAAAAAAAAAATCATCATGAATTTTGGCGCAAAAAAACGCCTTACTATACTATGTCGAAAAAAAAATGCGATTTTTCAACATGTTGTAAAAACGTGCCATATGATGAAATAATGTAAAGGAGGCCGTGAAAAACACTCCAGAAAGGTTTTCTTTGAAAAAAAAAATCATCATGAATTTTGGCGCAAAA